>NC_029779.3:13906372-13947319 GCF_000817695.3 Arachis duranensis
TTAGCTTTGGTTTTTTATATTTTGTTGGTGATTGCTTTTCACGACGTTAAAGATGGAGAAAAATTAATAGAAGATAATCTATTAAAGTAAAACAAAATTTTATCACTCAACTATATCTACCACTACAGTTAACTTCAGTCCAATAGGTTTGAATATTGAAAGAGAACACGAGACAGAGAAAACACATCACACTGTACTCAAAACTAGAAAAACCAAGTTTCTTAAAAAATATATATAACATACATAATACAAAATTTATAATCAGCAAGCACCCCAACAAAAAATTCTTTCACACTAACACCAATACCACAAAGGTAGGAGAGAACAATTGATTTACAAAAACAAGTAACAACCACGATTATTAAATCAGAAACCAAACAATTCAAAGTTAAAGGATAAATCTAGAAAAAACTTACAATTAACACAAAAAAAAAATAAAACTTGAGAAGGAATCAAGGAAGGGATTGAAAAGCAGAAGAATGGAACGATAGCCCACATATACCTCTTGAACGGCGATGGCAACGTGTTCTATCCAAGACAGAGAAATTGAGATGGAGAATGAGGTATGATGGAGACAGAGAAAGAGGCATGTTGGGGAAAAGGAACATACGCGATGAATAGAACAGGACCCTCATGGTGGGATCGAATAGAATCGCAGAGGTACCCATAGCTTCTGTGCATATGGCCAATGCCGAGGAGAGAAGCGGAAGGCTCAGCTGAAGCTCAAACTGAGGTGGCGACATATTGCGCAGGATGGAGATTAGGTTAGGGATGGAGGAGATGGCGGTGAGCTACTAACGTGGTTTACCGATTCCTATTCAAGTGAAACTGATGAGTTTTATAAAAAAAATTTAGAATTAGAACTTGGAAATTGTATCTTATATGGGTTTGACACAAATTCAAATTATCTCACTTTAATTATGTTTATGGTTGAATTTTGAGATTATTATATTAAAAAAAATAGTGCCACCAAGTGTTTTTAGACTGATAGTAGAAAAAATGATCAATACCTTTAGATATTTAATTTTTTAATTTAAACGAATTCAATGTATTCAAATAAATAATTTGAATTGATTTTTTTAATAAAAAAATTTTTGTTCGTCTGTTTAAAAAGATACATTTTAAGTAAAAAAGGAAAAGAATAAAATCTATTGAGATCTAGATAAATTCACAAAAACTAAATTTGAAATATTAACAATATATTTTCTTTATGTTTTTTTGGAAAAAACAATGTTAGATTTAGAAAAGCAAATAATCAAGTTTTTTAATAAAATTAAAATTTTCCAAAAAGACATATTCAGGTAGCTTTTTGATATTGGATAAAATAACTCTGTTTAAAAAATGGCTTTTTCAACGGAAAAAACCAATCCAACAAAGATATGAAAATATGAACCATCAATTCTATCAACTAAAGAAGATGTCTCTCTCTAAAAAAAACATAGACCAAAACAAAATTATAAATTACACAGATACGATTGAAAAATATAACAAAAAATTACATTACATCTTATCAAAAACTTTCTTAAATACAACGTTTTTAGTCCTGGTAGGATCAATTAATCTTTCATCACAAAGTAAAATCTTAAGACCATTTTTATTCTTAACTCGGGAAAAAGAGCTACATAAAGTTGACTGTTACAAAACACAGAACGACGCAAGAACAAACCGACTATTGATAATGTCTGATCCTGGCTTTTATTAATTGTCATCGCAAACGACAAAGAAACTGGGAATTGTCTGCGTTGAAATTTAAATGGTATAACCGTATCACTGGGAATCAAATTCATTCTAGTGATAAAAACTTTATCCCCAACATTGCTACCAGAAACAACATCTGCACCGATCACATTTGTCCCTATATCTCGCACAACAAGTCGAGTTCCATTACACAAACCACCAGCTAGATCAATATTCCTCAACAAAATAATAGGCACGCCTATTTTCAACTTCAAAGAATGATTAGATAGACTAGAACACCTAATTTGATTCAAGAATTCAACGTTTATCCAATCAACATCAACATCAGAATATGCATCACTACCACATATCGAATCAGCACTGAGATAATTTTTTTCCTCACCGGGCAACAATTCAACTATATAATTGTTTATCTCTTCAACATTCTCGATAGTCGGAGCCAGTATTGCCTTATTCTGGAAAAAACTTGGATAAAAAAATTATGAACCAAATTTGGATATATTTTATTTATAATATCTTTAACTGGATTTTCCAAAACACAAATGATTAGATCAGAAAGAATATCAACAAGAAGTTTATCATTAACCACAGTTCCACATTGACCTTCACCGATTTGAAGTATCTAATCTGAAAAAGACCTTAACTCTTGAGCAGTTGATTGTTCCAATCCACTTGCTAACCTCATATTTTTTGTTAATCGCAAAACTTTGCAATATTTCCAGAGAACAGAAGAATTTATGGAAGCCATCACAATCTTAGCACGAGAACCCATTAGAATAACTCGCAAGACCTGCCTGAAATCGCCACCAAGAACGACCACCTTCCCACCAAAAGGTAAATCTTTATTCCTATCAGAGACCGACACCATTATATGACGTAACGTTCTATCGAGCGCTTCAAATGCTAATTTGTTAGTCATCGGTGCCTCATCCCAAATATCAAATCAGCCAATCGGACTACCTCAGCTTTCGGACTATCCTTCTTAATCCGAAAAACAGTATCTTCAGTTAGATCAACATGAATATTGAACATAGATGCGTCGTCTTACCACCAGGTAATAACAGAGAAGAAATACCACTAGAATTAACATTTATAACAATCTTTTTCTCAGATTGCAATCTAGCTGACAAAACTCTGTATAAAAAAGTTTTTCCAATGCCACTAAACCCGTACACAAAAAAGAATCCGTGCCTCTTATTCGAAACACAATCAATAATTTTATCGTAGACCACCTTCTGTTCTTCATTTAACTTTGAGATATTTGCATCGTGCTCACGAGTCAAAAAAAATAGTATTATAATGCAACTCACGCAACAGCATCAAATTGCTAAATTGAAAAACTAAAGAGGTATTAGGAACCAGCATGCCAGCATAATTTCTCAATGATTTTCCATTATTCTGCAGTAATTTCTCAATCTCCAACAAACAAAATGTTTGCAACTCTTCCTGACTCATGGTTAGATCTACGTTTAACGATAATTAATAAATATTAGCACCATAATATCATTTCTGTCCTGTGTGTGTGCGTGTGTGCCTGCTTGTCATATAATAAATTCATCATGAACAAAAATCTTACCAGGATATTACAGCTCATGTTTTCTGCGATAAAGAATATTATCAGACAAATAAGCCCAAGTTTGTTCCCAGACTGACAAAGGTCTTTCCATGGAACCAGATAGCAGCAATATCACAAAAGCCTCCTTAGCTGTGCAGCTGACGCTAACTCTGTGACTTCCTTAATAGGAGAAACAAACTTGTTATCATCTATCAAGAATCCCATGGCAGAACATACCTCTTGAAATGTATGATAAGTAACACCATTCACGGTTCTTATACTTCGAAAATTGGTACAACCTCTCTATACATTCAACAGCATCTGCATATAGAAAAGTTCACCAGATAAGGGATGAGCGAAACTCAATCTTCCAATTGACAATCCTCTCTGTCTTGGCTTCCACTCCCTACTATTCGAACAATAGACAAATTTGCCTGGATATTCAACATATGTTAATGCCCGCCCCTTTGGGAACCGCCTTTTGGCTATTATCCAACCCGTAAACATTGTCACCAAATCTTTGTTATGCAAATAAACATGAGTAATGATATTAGTATCATCAAATACAACATGTTGCTGGTTCAGCAAATAAAAAGTCAACCTCTGTACTGATGGCCATCTATGATGAATATCATAAGCAAAACTTCTCCATACGGATTCAGACGGTGATAAATAACGATAATCGTAATATTGTTTGATTTCATCAACTACCTGAGAAGATTGACCAACCTGATATGTTTCTCCAACAATTACAGTTACCCGATTTGGACCTTTATTGACATACTTAAAAAGATACTTAATGACATTTGACTTGTTGCAAAATTCAAGATTTATGTGAGATTGATATTTTATTAACAGCAGTGGATTATAGGGCACAACAAATCTGTTGTCAATATCAACATCGTTGATCTTCACTGTAACACCCATATTACGACGTCTATATATTAGATAGCCATCTTCATCAAACCTCGTTTGGTCAACAAATCTTTTTGGATAAAATTTTGAGCACTTACTATCTTTCATGCAAGGAGAACTCGGTCTAAGTCGACCACAGGGATCATGGATCATGTACTAGGTGATGACATTATAAATAGCTAAAAATTTCTGGGGATTTGGTAGCTCAGCACAAATCAATTCATCAACAATTTCAACACTTTGTAAGTTGCTTTCCCCGTTAAGCCAAAGTAACATCTGTGCATGTGGTAGACCTCTTTTTTAGAACTCAATAGTATACATACCTAAAAAATACAAATACATGTCTGAAGACAACACACAAAAATTGAAATGCTAAGCGAGAAATAACATACCTGCATTAAGTGGACCAAAAAACACACCTTCCTTAAGATCACTTAGGAGGCATTTCAACTTAACATAAAAGACACGACAAGAGATATCAGGATGATCAGCGATAGGAATTCGCTCTCGCTCTGTGAATCGCTGAAATTCAGACCAATTTGGGTTACACGTAATAGTGAGGAATAAATCTGGATATCCAAAATGTTTTATAAATTGCCATGACATCTTGACAACAGTTAAACATATAACATCTACCACCAGTGAAGGAAGAAGGCAAAATGACTCGTGTCCCAATTGAAGAAGCTTTGTCATCACCACGATGCATAGCCTCCTCTATTCCTTGAATGACTTCTCCTGTAATTGTACTTTGCTTCTTTCTAACCTCATACAACCTTTGGGACTCAATCATGGTGAAACAATCAACAACAAATTGTTAAAATAATCACCTAAACTTGTGAATAATTTCATCTTCGTGCTCCCTAATTTGTAGATGAAAACAGATGAATTTCCTGAGAGAAACCTTTGTTCTCCTTCCAAGAACATATCTATGTTGTTCATATCGATAAGGAATATTCAGCTGGTAACCATCCTCACCATATAGAAACAACAATGGATACTGTAAAGGCCAATACAGAGCATGAGTTTCATAGATATATTGCAATTGACTAGCAGTAGATCAAACAATAATGTCACGACTGTGATCTGACGAATCAAAATCTCCAACAATCAAAGCAGCAACTTCATCACAAGAGGGAGCATTGTAAGTTTTTCGATCAACTATCCTTTGCGAATATAACTTCAAAGAGAAAATCTCAGATGGATGACACTGATAGAATTCTCTAACTCTTCGAAATGATTATGCTATAACATTATGAGTATCGATCATTTATAACAACTCAATTATCAATTCTTTATCTATCTCAGATGTTTGCCTAAAACAAATATACATTAAGCACAAATATATTTAAGAACCACACAGAATAGAATTATCATATATTTTGATACATCATTATTTTAAAAATTATTAATAACACATTATAAGGAGAGTAAAACATAGTATAACTATGCAATGACAACTATAAACCTGTTTTTCAATACAAATAACACTAAAACATCAGAAAAATATAATAAAAAAAGCTTAACAATAAAATTTCAAATACACATACCCAAATATTCTCTGTCTATGCTTATCTCATGCTGAGTGTCATATATATATAATTTCGCAAATTTAGGCTTCTGACCAGCATTTGGGAGCAAACTTCCAATCCGATGATAATTTTGACCAGTTATTATAAACTGTGGTGCACTACTTCCATCATTCATTGAATCCAATACCTTACCACCAAGAGACGTGAAGGCAAATATACTATTATAAGATCGAATATTTTTTTTGGAAGTACAAACTCTTTATCATGTCCGTTAATCAAATTATATAACAGATTTGGAGGCTTTCGGAGATAAGGTAATTAAATTTTTCCTTTTAAGCAACAAACAGTAAAAATAAGATGATTAACTGTAGAGTCTCTTTCAACACATTCTAATAACTAGAAACACGTCCCACAGATTGAACATTCATAGTTAGGATCACCAACATCAAGACAACCTAGTAAAGATAAAGGGAAAAAAATATGCATAACAATAAAAAAATTTTCATCTCAATTATATGACATGAAATATATTCGACATAAAATGAATAAACCATTAGTATACAGATATAATATATATAAATACTTTACTCCTTTAAATTTTGTCAAAAAAATATATGACAAAATAGTACTTTTATTTTACTTTGACCGAATAATACCTCATGACAGAAGCACAATGGAATCTTTTAGCACTAACTAAATAAGAATTCTATTTTACTATTCTTGAATAATAGATGATTTAAAAAAGAGAGCGTACCTTATATCTCACTTTGCAAGAACAGAGGATGATCAATAACAGAACCAATTTGACTGAATCAATTTATCGAAGGATCATATATTTTTGATTGGTCTAAATCATCTATTTTGATTTAAAATAACACAAATTTATGTTAATAAATATTTGACAACCAAAAATAAAAAAATTAATGATCAAATAAGAAATCAATTAATTATTTAATAATCAACATGTAAATTGAACATTAAAAATATAATAAACTATGAAAACCAATGTGAATTAAACATTGATTTATTAACTAACTAAATATAAATAAAGGTTAATGCACATTCAAGAACAGTTTGATATTTTTTAATGTTAGAATAGATTATGTTTCATTATTTTAATCACTTATAGTAATTGTCTAGGTTCGAATTAAATAATCTAAATGACTATTAGAATCGTTTTCTATTTTTTAGACTTTAATGACTTTATTGGTCTATAGAATTTCGCAAAATTTTTAATCAAGTTCCTATATATATATTTTTTATTTTAATTGAGTCCTTGCATCATTTTTTTAATTGGCTCCTAAGGCTTTGTTTTTCTTTTAATTGAATCTGTGCACCAATTTTTTTTGTTGTAAACAACTCCCTATACAATTAAGCGAATCACTATCCACATGGGTCTAATTGAAAAAAAAATTGGTTGAGCGATAAAATTAAAAGAAAAAAATTATATGAACCTAATAGAAAATTTCAGAAAATTATAAAGACCGACAGAGTAGTTAATTTTTTTTAATATACAAATATTGATTAGGACATGAAATTAGAAAAGTTTCAATAAATACTCTTCGTGTATTATTTAACTAGAAAAGTTAAGTAATTAACTAATTACCTGGATCCAACCGCATAACCAAAAAACTTTTTATATTGTTCAGGACAAGAATAAACGTTAATTAAACAGTTTAATAACCTTTGGTACTTATGTATGTTTGAAATAACTATATAAATTAAACTTATTTAATGATATAAATAATTCTCTAAACAAATTTATCATTAGATTAATTATTTCAACCACATGCAGCAACTGATCAGACTTACGCTAACTAATTTAATTACTTTCAGTAATTATTCACTTTGAATCAATTATTAACTATTTTAATCACTTTCGGCAGTCATGCATCAACAATCTTCGTTGTATCCATTGCACTCATTTGCTATCTTTGTTTTTTTGCCATCTGTCCCATTGCTTTAGAGATTTAAAACTCTTCTCATACTTGTACTACAAACAGATATTTCTAAAAATTAATTTGGTGCATGATATAATGCTTAAATATATTTGTCTAACTTACTAAAAAGGATAAACGTTAATATTTAAATCTTACCATAAAAAATAAGTTCAATAATTTTGATACCAAAATTATAGGCACTACAGAATTTACCAACTAATTTATACAATTGGCTCTATTTCTCAAGAATTTTTGCTCCTAACTGTAAAATATTAGTCTCCTTTTTTCTTTTCTTTCATTCCTCTTCTCCAGACCCCATTAAAATACAAGAGCTGCTCCTAACATCTATCTTCATGTATTGATTTATTTTCCAAAAAAAAAAAAATCACACACATATATTTTGGTTTAGCACATATATTTGCCTCTTTAAATTCATACTGGATACCAAAATTAAACAAACCTAGATTAACGGTATCAAATTGTTTGGACTAACTTCTAGTTGCATGAAAAATAAATCAATAAGTTTGCAAAGCTTAATTGTGACAACAGAATCAAATTCGACCAACTTATCCAGTTCAGTTTGCAAGACTAAGTCCGAATTCATGAGAATACTCCAAAGTTCTTGAATATAAATTTATGATATAATTATAAACACGATCTTAAATGATTTTATTATGCACAATTTTTCTATCACTTGCTACATATTTCTCTAAATTCAGTTTTAACGAAGACAAAATTAGTGGATTTTAACAAATCTATTTTTAGCTGTTTCAAATTTAAAATCCAACTATTTTTCTTCTAACTTTTTTGAGAATCTATTGAGTTGATTAAGCAACTTTTATAGCTTAAAATTACCGATCATATTAGATGTATATCAAAATTTGTTATTAAAATTAATTATTAATATCAAATATTATATTAAAATATAAATATATATTAAAAATAAATTAAATAATATATATTTATATATAAATATATTAATAACTAATTTTTAATTTTTAAAATATAAATAATAATTTTATTAGGTAAACAATAATTTTTGTAAATAATGTGAATAGATACTAAAATTAAATCAATAAAATAAAAAAATACTCTACTTTTAAATTATCTCTTAAACCTTAACAATAGGATAATTATCACTGAACATTCAATTATTGTTAACTGTGCATCAATAAATCGTATAAAAAATATAATCATCTGTATATCTATTAAATTGAATATCCAATATATTTATTGTCTAATATTTTTATTGTCTATCTATATTTTTTCTATGAATAATATTCGTGATAAATAAAAAATATAGCTTGCAGATTATGATTGTTAAATGAGCGCATGAAGAAAGGTTGAGGTAGATGCGCACCACCATATAAAAATCACCTCTTCCCTCACCACGCAAGATGGGTTCCACACTCCTCTCTGCTGCGCCTTCTGGAACATTCTCCTCCACAATACGACGTCGTTTGCCACTCGTAGGTGCGTTTTGCATGCTCAGCTTGGGCATCACCAACCTCTACACTCCCTTGTCTTCCTCCTGCAACACTCCGTTTCTCTTCCTCATTTTACCGAATTGCCCCTCTCTGTTTCCAGATCGAAATTCAGTGGCGCCACTCGCTCTATCAGAATGGAAGCAAGCAACAACAACACTGTTCCAAGCATCGTTGTTTACGTCACTGTTCCCAACAGAGAAGCAGGTCCTCAATTACTTCTTCATTTCCTTTTTGCAATAATATTTGGGGATTTTCGATTGTGAACCCTAATTACACCATTTACTGTAATAATAATCTTGTTTAGTTGATTGGCCAGGGAAGAAGTTGGCTGAGAGCATTGTCAAAGAAAAGCTTGCAGCTTGTGTCAACAGAGTACCCGGTATCAACATGCTTATGATTAGTATTTACTAAAGCAAAATGAAATGTGGTTTGATTTCATTAATTGAAACTGGTTCCTTAAGTTGAATTATTGATCTAACTTGTTCCTCTTGATAGATTTACCTTGATGTATGTGACTGAGACTTGATGAATTATTGAATTCTGCTACTGTTTTTCTTTTTTCTTTGTCCTTTTATCATCTTTCTTCACTTCTAGCTTATAATGCGTTTTCATATATGGTGTGTGGGATGTGCCTTCGAATACCTGAATTAGAATCATATATCTTCTAGAGATAAGGTCAGGTGATAGCCTTTATACGTCTTGGGAAACTCTCCCCTGTTGAACTAGCTTTTACAGTTGAGTTATGCCTGATCGATCCTAATAACGTGTTATGGTTCTGATCCAGTGCATGTTTTTGTTGTATAATATGATCTAGAGTTTAATTAGTTCTCTAACCAAGTTGATTGTATATGATGATTACCATGTTTGTCTTTTGAACACCATGTTTTGGATGTCTTGTGCAGGTATCGAATCAGTGTACCAGTGGAAGGGAGAGGTATAGACTGGAATTTCTTAGTTGATCGAATTCTCTTTTTTAAACTGCAACATTAACAGAACTTTTTGTTTAAACCCATTTTCTTCCTGATATTAGTTCTTATTATTCTCCGGTATGCATTATTTAGGTTCTTGTGGATATGTTTTAGGAAAGTTTATTTTGAAGTATTTTTGTTCATTGACTTTGCCTTGTTTGTCTTGGAAATTTACAGATCCAAACTGATGCGGAGGAACTTCTTATAATCAAGACTAGGCAATCCCTTCTGCAAGCACTTACAGAGCATGTCAAAGCAAATCATGAATATGAGTAAGGCTGAACATCTAGTAAAATCAATATTGCTAGAAGTTCAAATTTCGGTTAGCATAGTTTGAGTTGCATTCACTAATTGATACTAAAAGAAAGCTTGAAAAAGGACATACTTAAAAACCAGACTCTCTTTGGTTAACAATATCTGTTGCTCACATTTTAATGTAACATCGACTAAGTATTTTTCTGTGATTACAATATAAATTATTTATTCAATGAAGAGCTTTTTGGTAAACAACTGTCATGAATTCTTTATTTTAACGTACTTAATTACCATGCAAATACCGAATATTTACTTATATTGCGCGAAACTTTACTTATATTGCGCGAAACGGACGGATTATATTTGTGACTAGACTACAGAAAATTGGTACTAAAATTGAAATGAATTGAGCTGGAACTGTTGGAAAACGAAATTGTAAATAAGTATAGAGAACCAACTTTTAATTAGCCAAACATTAGTTATTTTTTTCTTTATTTTAAGTTGTTTTTTAACCCTTACCTTTTGGAGAGTTTAGGGTTATGATTTAAAATAGGAATTAGCATTCAGATTTTAGGGTTTAAGGTTTAGAATTTAGGGTTTAAGGTTTAGAATTTAGGAAAAAATGGGTAATTTCAAAAAAGTATACTGATGTTAGCTGAAAAATAGTTGGTTACCTAATTTAACTCCGAAACTGTGCACTCTGCTGCTTTTTACCTCTTCCTTTTATTTTGCAGTGTGCCAGAAGTAATATCCTTACCCATCACAGGGGGGAACCTCAAGTATTTAGAATGGATCAAGGAGAGCACAAGGGAGTGACTATCAAGTTTATAGCCAGTGGATGTTACGAGTTGAAGAGTTCATCTGTCTATGTGTAGTTAAATAAAACTGCCAAGCCAACTAGGCAATGAAGGGTTAACATTGTTAATGTAGAGGATGAGGATCAGTATTGTATTAAACAGTTAATGCTATTGGGTGTAACAAACAGGTTAAATATTATTGAGATTTTGACTTGTGAGTAGTAATCTTGTGTCTTTATGCACATTAAATTGTTTATTGTGCTTTTTGTTTTTAGGCTGATTGACGATTATTTTTGCTATCTATCTTTCTATATACTCATACTTCCTTTTTGGTTTTTTTGGATATAGATGAATGCTACTTATTAATTACCAAACAAATTAGTACAATAACAAGAGACGTGTTGATAGGATCCATTCCCCAATCGACACACCATGTCATTCCTCAGGCATGTTTTGCTTAACTATGAGCAATAATTAAATTATATTTCCCCGTTGCTTAGGCTGAGTTTGAAGAAAATATTTCAGGGCAAATTTTGGAGATGTTGATAAACTCAACTTTTTTGGAGAGAGAGAGATAGGAGTGCGGCCATTAACTCTGCTTCGTGGGCCTATAACTTCTTCAATTCGTTGATACAAGAGCGATGATGATGTTGGATTTTTTTGGAATTGATATTGTGGTTTTTATTTTTGATAATATTATTTCTTTATTCTAGAAATCTATGTAAATATAATGTAAAAAAACAACTCACGTGTGAAAGGATATTATCAAAAGTAAAAATAGTATTATTTTTCCTTTTTTAAACAAACATATAACCAAATGGTGTAAAATATAAATATATAATGATTTATGTTTGTATACTCTTTGTTAATACATAAATTATTCTAGATATAGAAAAGAAAGTGGTGTTTTTGTTAAATATTGGTGTTTGGAGTATTTTATAGAAATGTGGATGTTCAAAAAATACTAACACAACACGCACTATGCATGTTACTTTTTGCAGAATTTTGAGGCAACTTTATCAAAGATTCTCAGTAGAGATTCACCACGTGTCTTCTCTCGATGCAATACGCACCTTGCGTGTTACTTTAGCAGGGATTCTTCGTTGAGTTTCGAGGCAACTTTATCAAAGATTTTCAGCAGAGATTCGCCACGTGATAGCTTTAGGACAACACGCACCTTACGTGTTAACTTTTTTAGATATTCATAGCACGTTCCAGAGGTGCTTTGATCACTGTCCCAAGCACGAGAATGCCACGTGGCGGCACCCAGGCAACACGCACCCTGCGTGTTGACCGCTTTTGGTCAGTGTCTCCATGCAGGAGACAAGGCTACCTCCGGAAAGTGGCTTCATTAATGGTAATGGGTGTGCCAAAATGGCTAAAGAGTTTTAATATGGAAAAAACACGAGTCTTTGCTGAAAATGGAGCTTTTTGGTGTACACACAGGTGAGTGGACGTTACAGATATAGCAGCGCCAACACGTAGGTAACGTGTTGACTCAACACACATGTTGCGTGATGGACACGTGTCCTGATCAAAAGCAACAAGCACCCTGCGTATTGTACATATGTCAATCATCCAAGCAACATGCACCCTGCGTGTTGTACATGTGTTAAATGCTGGTTAGATGGCATTCCAACATGTAACCTGTAAGGTGATCTGCCTGTAAAAACCGAATCTTGTTATTATTTTACTTCATTGCGAGAGAGGTGTTTTAATGCATTGTTGGTGTGATAGAGGGCACTGCAAATATAGTGGTTTATCACAACGGTGACATTATACGAAATACATATGATGGGGGAGCTTTTCGTGTGAGAATACATTTTCGTTTGTGATTCCATGCACTATAACGTTCGTGAAACTATAGTACGATCTTTGTCAGAGCATAGAGAGTGATATTTTAAAGTGGGTGAGCAATATTCTCTACAGAAATCCAATTGTCATATTTGACGGCCTAATACAGTTTGAGATTATGCTGATCGCTGACGAAACAAGTATTCAGCAAATGTTTTATATGCACTAACAAACTCAGGTACAACATCTAAGGATTGAGTTGTATGTTGAGTTTGAATATATAGTTGTGGATGATACTCAACATTACCCAGACGTGCAAGATGACAGAGTTGAAACACACGAAGAAATGAACAATGATAGCGAAGAGGAGTTCGAAGCTACGTATGAAACTGGTAACGAGGACGATGATGGCGATGGGGGAGCTGATGGGCTAAAGTTGGCGATTGGTTGCAGATGGCTCTCTCACAATCGACTGTTACATTTGTATTACCAGTCTGTGAGGTTACAATGACACTCAAGGACGTGCTACACATATTTGGCCTACCGATTGATGGAGGGGTTGTGACCGGTTGGACCGATAGTAGTCAAGACTTCTTGGTTATCCAAAGCCTGACAATTTTCGGTAGCAAACCCGTTGTGAGTAGTTCCTTTAAAAGCTACATAAAGTTGGCATGAGTTCGTCATTTCAGAGACATACAACCTGTAGACACTTGGGAGTCTGTTCAGTAATACTTTAGGTGTCACATATTCTGTCTGCTGGGTATCACCTTCTTCGCGGATAAGTCGACGAAGTGTCTACCATTGATCCAAAATTTTGAGCATTACAATTGGGGAACAGCAACAATCGCGCATCTTTATAGGTCACTGTGTCGTGCATCACGATGTGATTGCAAGGAGATGGATGACCCGCTTGGTTTGTTTGTTTGGGTGGGAGCGAAGGCCATGGCTTGCGCCCATTCTAAGTCAGCAGCTTGCATATGCTAAAATACCGGCTGCACACACGTAACGGTACATAATTTATTAGAATTTAACTATTATTTTATTTATGTTTTACTGGCAATACATAATTTAAACTTTGTTCTAATGTGTGTTGCATGTGGAGTCATCATCCACGAACCAAAGTGTGGATGTCGAGAAGCGCGGCATCTATTAGGCAAGGAATAGATTACATAAATGAGGTCAGTATGGGTATTAATTTACAAGAATAATTTACGGTATTAATAATCTAATGACCCATGTAATATTTTTCAGTTTGTCTGGTGGCCGTACATCGGCATCATCATACCTGCCGATCCACATGCACACCTTAATGTGTGTGACAGGGTAGGGCCATTGCTGTCATTCAAGTGTGTCGAATGACCTCCTGCGGACCGAGTGGTTCGCTAGTATGGGTGCACAATTCCCCCCTCTGCCTACACGAGTCATTCTAGTTGATCAGCATTGCTTCATTCTTCGGGGAATACAATGCCATGACTGGAGCAGGATACATGACGAATGGATACAATAATGGGGTAATCGCCGTAACAGTCAAGTGTGAGAGAGGCATCTGCAACCAATCGCTGACTTTAGCCCATCAACCGATTACCGGAGTTGGTACCTAGGTTTATTCGGGATGCACCTGAAGTTGTTGAATGTCATTTCTCAGCAACCATCTCAGCAGCCACCCTAGTAGACAACACTGAATTATGCAGTGTTTTAGTCATTTCCTTATCATCGCCTACATCTATCTCGGCCATCACAGCACATCTTGTGCAGTCAGCACCATAGCTAGCAGAGCCATGCATCATGGATTCCAGTATGCAGACTTTCCCCCATTCTCACCACATGTAGATACATAAGGGGATGATGATCAAATCTGTCGATGCCTAACCTCCCCCCATTGCTGTCATCGTCCTCATCACTGGCTTCGTATGTAGCTTCGAATTCCTCATCGCTATTATTGTTCATTTTCTCGTACGCTGTAGCTCTGTCATCTTCCACATCTGGGTCATGTTGAATTTCATCTGCAGGTATATGTTCAAACTCAACATACAACTTAATTCTTGGGTGTTGCACCTAATTTTGCTGGTGAATATGAAACATCTATTGAAACTTGTTTCGTCAACGATCGATATAATTTCAAACTGTATTAGGCCGCCAAATACGACAACTGGACTCTTGTAGAGAATATTGCTCACTCTTTTTAAAATATCACTTTCTATGCTCTAATAGAGACCGTACTGTAGTTTCGCGAACGTTATAGTGCATGGAACCACAAACGAAAATGTATTCTCACACGCAAAACTCATTCATTCATATGTATTTCGTATAATCTCACCGTTGTGGTAAACTACTATATTTGTAGTGCCCTCCATCACACAACAATGCACTAAAACACCTCTCTTGCAATGAAATAAAATGGCAACGAATTTTGATTTTTATAGGCAACAACTCACTTCGTAGGTTACGTGTTAGAATGTCATCCAACCAACATTTGACACGTGTGCAACACTGATGGTGCGTGTGGCTTCTAATCAGGACGTGTCCATCACGCTACATGCTTGCTAAGTCAGCACAATACTTACATGTTGGCCATGCTATATCTGCAACTCCACCCACTTTTATATACACTAAAAAACCATTTCCAACAAAAACTCGTTTTTTTTCATATTAAAATTTTTTAGCCTTGTTAATACATATATGTAAAACTATATAATATAAATACAAATCATGCTAATTTATATGTATACAGTGGCGGAACTTGAAGCAAAATTTTGAGGGACTAGATAGAAAATAATTATTAAGATGCTTTTGATGTGGACCCCATTTAAGATAAGTTCGTCTAACCTCATGTCTCTGATTTGGGTGATATTGCCAAATTTGAAGCCGTTTTCCAGGGTCTCGTTCCAAAGAATTAAGATCAAACTTATCAGATGCAACTCTTTAAATTTTTGAAGGTTATATCTCACTTTTTTCATGATTCATTAATGTAGAAGAACTATCTACAGATATTAATATTGTAAATGTTATATGTTCTCCTTCTTGAATATTAGCATTCCTCTTAAAAAATGTATCAATTCTTTGATTTTTTTATGATTATTTTATATAAAAATTTGAATATATATCCTATAAAATATGTAAAAAAGAAGTTAGAAGGATAAATATTGAAATTTATAATATTTATTAGATTTTTTTATTAATTTATACAAATACAATAATATCAATATTTATTGAATATTTTAATATTTTTTATTATATAAAAAATTAAATTAAATAACTAGTAAAATNATAAAAAATACCTAATTTTTTATATTTGAACTCAAGGTAAAATGAGTATTGCTTATTGAATAAAGAGCTGCAAAATGCGAATACACTCAGTTCATTCCAAATTTAACATGTTTTAAATGTTTAAAACTAAAAACTATTGTGCAATAAAAATAAGAGATGAAGATTGAATTTTAATATTTTAAATCATAGTAAAATATTTGAGTCAATTGAACTATCTTTTATTTTTTAAAAAATATTACTAATTTTTTTAATAAAAGTTTGAAAGACCATGGCCCCTTGTCTAAATTAAGCTTCGCCCCTTAATGTATACATGTACTTCCAGAATCTAACAATATGTCAAAACTTGGTGTCTTATTAATTGATAGCGAAAAATTATTGGCTTTTAGACTTTGGGATTTTTTAGAAGATTTCAGCTATTTTGTCGTTGGCTACAATAATATAATATAAACAAATTAGATATTTTTATACTTAAGTAGCAAGTGGTCCATCAGTCAGCATCATGCACATCAGAGGAAAAATATTCGCCATCATAAATTCATAATAGTTATGAATATAATGATACTACCCTTGAGAATTTAATGGGACAGCCACACTTCCCTTGTTCACTGTGGAGGACCACATGCCTTGAATAACGGCTCCCCCATCATTTTCCAATGAGGTAGTCCTCCAACTCCAAGCACTTGACTGTAAAAAACAATGTTGGTCATAAGATATATGACCTTGTCCTTGTGTATTGTGGATCCTTGGATGTAACAATTAATTTTGAAGAGACAAATTATATGATCAATTGCCATGATTGCATCAAATATAATTCAATTGGATCTGATATTATACAGTATCATTTCCAAATCACTTGACAAAAGAAAGGGAAGAAGAGAAAAAGGCTGGTTTGCTGTTCTTATAAGATTATATCACATATTACCAATCATTTATAATCTAAAGGGGGATTCTGAATCAGCACAGAGAAATGACATTCAAAGCCCACCTCCTTCAGAGGAAGAATAGGAATCCACCCTTCAGGGATATTAGGGCTCATCTAGCTGGTCCTGCAAGAAGTTACACATATAGTTCAGAACTAAGATTTTGATGAATGGACACACATGTGCAAAAGTTAGGATAAGGTGATTATTCAAAATGATGATTTTGACAGATGAATATATTCTGTGATACGGGGTGGGGGAGGCTCTGCAATCACATTTACCTGGACGTCAGAAGTCCAAAGGGTAAGGTTGTCTCTTAAAAGCTGCATTATAAGCGTGCTGTCTTTGTAGGATTCTTCTCCCAAGGTATCCAGCTCAGCAATTGCTTCCTCAAAAGCCTATGAAATACAATGAAAATCAATATGGTTCATGAATTTTAGAATCAATAAGACTTTGTTCCGTTGCAGTTGCAGTACTGAGTAGAACAAAAGACAAGCATAGGGGACTCATAACCAGATTCTATACAACTGCCGGGCCACGCCGAGCCAGCCCATCTAATTCACGCCAAAGGCGGGCCAGGGGCAACCACATCTCTTTTTTGTTTTACTTTTTTCTTTTTCAAATATAAAAGCCAAAGAAAAAACCCAAGTTACCAACCAAAAGTTTCCTATTCGAGCAGGCAGCCACAAACTCATCCTCTCTAAACTCTCTATTCTACTCTTGCTAGACTCTCGGTCCTAGCTAGTACCACTACTAGCCAGCACCACCTAGCTGTCTTAGTCTTCAGCTCCTCTCCAGCGACTATTCCCTCCCAAAACTTTCACAGAAGCTCAGCTCTTCTACAGTGGCAAACCCCTTTCAAGCAGTCACTGCTTCGGCGAGCAGCGCCACCAGCCTCTGCTTCACCTGCTTCAAAATGGCGTGACTCCTCTAGCTAGCAGCCTCAGTTGTTGCTGGCGCAAATCCCTCCCCAGCCCTTTGCTTCAGCTCCCCTTTTTGCATCAAAGCCCTCCAGCAGTCTCTATTTCTTATGAATTTTATTTTTCATCTTAATTAAGCTAGTAAAAGCAATTGAAAAGGAAAAATGGAAATTTCATCTTCTTTTGGCAGGTGAGTTGGTACTTTCAAACCATTTAGCCTGGCGGGCTTTGGCAAGCCAGACATGCCTTCTTGCCACCCCTAAATACAATAATTATAGATGAGCATTAACATTATTAATCTATTTCATGACCAAAAGAACATTCCTCACAACCTAAAGCGAAAGTGTTTTTTCAACTCTCTACTGTGTCCAAAAGTTTAGAAGGAGGAAAATGCTCTGTAGTATAAAGCTAGACAAGTATGATCTCGAAACAGTTATCACTAAAACAATTTTACTTTACACCACCCACTATTGGTGATAGCAATTCGTTAAAGATTTGTACAAAAAACTGTTTCTAACTCTGTATTACTCAGCCATGCATGAAGAGCTATTCAGCAATCTTGAAATAACAGTAAGAATGCAGACAAAGTAGCATAACTCTCACCGCACATGAACAAGAAGGTTTCAACTCTTCTGGCTTGATGTGGGCAAAAGAGGTCCGTAATAAGTAATAACTGCCTAATGCAGTTGTAACAGCCACCTCAGGATGCAAATCGCAGTTACAAGCACTGAATACTAGTGCTATGTAATTCATTGTTCATGGAGCTCGACCAGTACCATAGACAAGAAATATAGACAATACTGCCAACCTTTTCATTATTTCCCGTCAGCACGGATTAACCGTTTTACAAATGTGAATCTCCAATAAATTTATCACGTTAAGAGAAAACAGATTGCTAAAGCAAACCGAAACAAGAAAAATTCACAAAAAAGTTTCCAGATTCCACCCAAGTCAAAAAGAACCAATGCCTGTTGGTCAAAATCCAATCAAGTCAATGATTCATTCTAAGCGATAAGAACAGAACACACACTTGAGTAAAGCATTGTGGAATAGAATGTATCCTAAGAAGTAAGAACAGGATAACTGCTTTGACCAAACAAGAAAAAGGTCACAGATACATAAGTTGCAATCTGTTGACCTGAATCTGAATCTGAATCTTTCAAGTTTCAAGCCCACAAACACAGATATATCATGTAGAATCCAAGTAATCAAATAGATAACATCAACATATATTCACTCCACAATACATCAAACAACCAAAAAATCAGATTAAATATTTTTCAAATCCATACCTGTTTAGCCATGCCGCATGCTTTATCAGACTGGTTGAGGATTTCATAGTAGAAAACAGAGTAGTTGAGAGCCAGACCCAATCTTATAGGATGAGTAGGTGGAAGATCCGCATAAGCAATGTCCTTGATTTTTAAAATAATAAACAAAAACATCAATTCAATTCAATCCCCAATCCAAACAAACCCTAACTTAAATCCTCCCTGCCTCCATCCAATAATGATAATAATAATGATTAATCAGTACATCAAAATGATGACGAGACACATTCACCAATTTGCTGACTCCGATAGTTAGTAACTAGCTAACAAACCTGAGCGGCCTTGTAAGAGAGCATGGTGTCCTCAGCGGCGGCTTTGCGTTCATCGGCGGTCTTGAACTCGGCGAGGTAACGGTGGTAATCACCTTTCATCTTGAGGTAGAAGACCTTGGACTCGCCGGCGGAGGCGGAGGGGATGAGATTGGAGTCGAGAAGCGAGAGGATGCTGGCGCAGACGTTGGAAAGCTCAGTCTCCACCTTGGATCTGTAGTCTCTGACGAGAGGCACGTGGTCGTCGTTCTTGCGACCTTCCTCCTTCTGCTCGATTGAGGAAACGATGCGCCACGCGGCACGCAGGGAGCCGATGACGTTCTTGTATGCGACGGAGAGGAGGTTGCGCTCTTCGACAGAGAGCTCGGCGGCGGGGGTGGAAGAGAGGACTAGCTTCTGCATGAACTGGACCATCTCTTCGTAGCGTTCTGCTTGCTCAGCTAGCTTGGCTAGGTACACGTATTGTTCCCTGGTTAGATTCTCCGGCACCGTGGACGCCATTTCTTTTCTTCTTCCTCCCTCTCTGTCTCTCTCTTAATCAATCTGAGATTGTTTCTTTCTTTCTTTCCTTTCTGATGTTCTGTGTGTGGAGAGAGAGAGAGAGAGAGAGAGAGAGAGAGAGAGAGAGGGAGAGAGAGAGTGAGTGAGTGTGTTGAGTGTTGTGTGTGTGAGCTGATTGTGTGTGAAGTGCTTTTTTTCTTTTTATGTGGATTTAGAAAAGTGATGCGTAGGATTGAGCTGGCTTAGCGACCGTTCATGAGTTTGAGAGATAGCATTATACACAATTTTTTATTTACTAATTTTTGGTTCATCTTCTCACTTCTCACTCCTCTTCCAGTCATCTTCCCGTTGACTTACTAATGTCCTAGTTTTTTAAATGCTAGAAATTCTAGTGAAGTTAATTTCATATAAATTTAATAGTTATAAATTGTTAAATAATTTAATAAATTTAATTAAATTATTATTTAATAATTATTAAATATTAATTTTACATAAAATTAACTTAACATAAATTTTATATGTGTTATGCTTTGATATAAATGTGGGATGTATTATATTGTAATGTGATGGCTGTTTTTTTTAATTAAAAATAAAGATATCATAGGATTCAATTTTTTTATTGCATAAAATATACACAAATCAAATTGTTTGATTTATTTTGACAAAAAAAATTTCAAATTTTGAGATATTTAAATTAATAAATTTGATTTGGACTTTCAATTTTTTTGTTTTGAAAAAAACCAAACCGGTAGGTTTGATTTGTGATTTTAAAAAAATTGAAAATGTATAATTACAAATTAGACTCTTCAATTTATATATATATATTTATATTAGACACAAAAAAAATATTGCTCCTTTTTGTCAACGGCTAGAACTCTTTTCTTTTTTTCATTTCTTTATACTCTCTTTTTTTATTTCTAGAAATGATGGTCAGTAAAAAATAAAAAATAAAAAAATAATGATAAAATTATATTAAAAGTATATTATAATAGTCAAATTTATTACAAACATATAAAAGAGTAAAATTTGTATGTGAAAATCTATTCAATATTGTGATTCTTTTTCATATTTTTATTTGAAGAACTAAAATATATGATTTGTGAGAAGATAGATTCTCAAATACTAAAGAAAGTTTATATTTTGTACAGATATCCTATATCAGTATTTGGTAGATTCATTTAATTTCAAACTAAGTACGTAACCGATAAAGCGAGTATACAATAAATGTTTTCAATGTATATTGAAATTCGTTCGTAAATATCGTTCATCGAGTTGTATATTAAATTCGAACACACTGAAACTGATGAAAAAATATCGAATAGAAGGATTACAATAGTGATAACGGGAAAAAATTTGAAAACAACTTTGAGATCGTTGATCCAAATGAAGACGAAAATCAAGCTGACGACATCATGGAGACAAATATCGCGGAAGTAACAAATACATTAGTAAACCAACATCTGTTTAAGGAACTATTTTTTATGTGCGCGTTAAATTTGAAAGTCATACATGCATAATACATGCATAAGAGTTTCTTAAATATATGAATGTGGGTATAAAATTAAAATATTTATTTGTATGATAAATTAATACTATGAATTTAGTTAAATTTAGAGTAATTATTTGACTAAGTATGAAAAGGAATAAAATGTTGTCATTATTTATATTATAGATCGATTAATGTAATCTGTAAAATATTATTTATTAATTAACAGTTGTCTACTTATTTATTTAGTTAAATATAGGATAATTATCTGACTAGATTTAGGTAATTTTATAATTAAATTATGGATAATGATTTTAATAAAAATAAAAATATATGATTATATTTATATTAATTTATTAAATATTTATTTATAATGTATAATTTATAGATAAATTTTAATTTTATTTATTTAACATTCATTTATTAAATATTTATTTTGTGGTGTTGTGATAACAGAACTTCCTATTGATGTGGTGGACGATAAATTCGTCATGGGAATGAAATTGAGTTTCAAGAAGAATGTTATTATGGCGATAAAAAATTATATTATCTGTAGAAGTGTAGATTATCGAGTATATGAGTTGGAACTGATGACATTTTATGCTAAATATTTACAATACGACACAAATTGTGATTAGCTTATCAAAGTTAGCATAGTCTGCAAAAAGTATTATTGGAAGATAAGGAGGTACAACTATAACAACTCTAATTTTTGCACTAATACGAATTTTTCTTAAAATAATATTTTAAAGCGATTACTTTTATTTTGACGAGTCGACTTCGAATCTCAAAGTAAAATAAATAGTAATATAATTTTATTATTATATTATTTATTTATTTTACTTGCTCTAATTATAAAAAAGCCTGGATAATAATATTAATAGTATTATTATCAAGTTTGATTTTTACCGATAAAAATTAATTATTGTTATTTTTTTATGAGTTTAAAATTGCTAACGTTTCATCAAATATCTTTTATTACTAAGTTACTAATATCATTTATATTAGTAACTCATATACATTTAACTTTATATATTATTATTATTATTATTCCGGTATTATCTATATTATTATTACTATTATTATTATTACTATATTATTAATTAAAAGTCATGATTTAGAGATGACAAAGTATTACGACCTCTAAAATAAAAATTTAGTGCGTATAGTAGTATGAATAATTGATTGTAACTAGGAGCCTTTGTAGAAAAAGGGGTAAACAAAAATCGTAACTCGAAAGCGCAACACTCCGATCTATAACATAACGAACAAGGATAAACCAACGCGAGATTATATATATACAAAGGAGTGCCAAAAACAGGAATATCAAAACTCAAAATCCGGCTGCGAAGATAACCGGTCCGAGCATAGCAATATATACATATGATAAAATAAAGAAAACTCCAAAGGAAACCCGAAGGGACACAAATACGTAAAACCTATTCTTCAAAATCTCCTATAAGAGGAGTCATCACAGTTTGTATTATTTAATGGAGATAAAAGTATCTAAGCAAAACATATAAACTAAACAGAGTCCCCAAGAACAAAGGATCTTCGCTAATCCAGAAGTCTCCAGCAGGCCTCAGCGAGAAACCTCACGTCCTGCATCTGAAAACCACAAAATCCGCATGGGTGAGAACCAGAGGTCCCCAGCATGGTAACAACTTCCACATATATAATACATAATAATAGAGGAAAGCCAAAGGCAATCCTAGAACTTCCTCCAGATAATATCAAAGCTTATAAACAAGTTAAACCATATGTCGCGACTGACTAAAGATTCTTCAGTCTAACTAATACTTTCCTTTCCAATTCCTTCACACCTCCCAACCACCAGCAGGAGTATAAAGTAGCAAACACAGTTATGTCAAACAAGAAATATACAAATATGAACAATTAAGGCATTTAGACAATTAGCAAGTAATATGCAGTCAAATAGGCAATCTCAAACAATTCATATAGTATGCATATGATGAATGCATGTCCCTAGTGGCTGATGATATCATCTGTCGGTTATAGAGCCAACCCGACAAGTCCTGGTAGCTAACCATTGGACTGTCCCTCTGTCGCGCATCCCCAACTCGAGTTATACTCATCATAAACATGATTATAATCATGATCTATATCCATCACCTTTACTAGTGAATATTTACGGGGGCGAGCTCATCCGGGGCTTTCACAGTGCCCGGCCACCCTTACGACATAGGGTCAAAAGAGTTTCGAGTCTCAACCTGGAGCACGTGGTGGCTAGCCACTGCTTCCTTCCAGGGAAACTCTCATCTCCGATAGTGGAAGTGCAACATTCACAATTCATTCAACAACATATATGCATTTATACATAGCCATAATCATGGCTCCGCCGTAACACGACAATAATCTAGCCATCCGGCTCACGGTTAAATCCATAACCAGCCATCCAGCTCACGGTTAAATCCATAACCAGCCATCTCATTAACAATTACGGCCTTTCGGCCCATGGCATAACAAGCACTTCCACCACCATCCTCCGCCTCTCACATAATCATCTTTGATCTTCATTGATCATTCATTTTTCCCTTGCTTCACTCACAAGTTACCACATCCCCTAGCTCCTTTTCTCATAGCTAGACATATCATAATGATTTAAGACATAAGTGGTGAGATCGGAGGCTTAGAAGTATGAGATTTGGCTTTTAAAACTCAAAAATCAACTTTGGTATGAAAACAGGGCCACGCGTACGCGCATTCCACGCGCACGCGTGGATGGCCACAAAACTCATCGACGCGTATGCGTCATGCACGCTAACGCGTAGATTGAAAAATAGCCAAGCGACGCGCACGCGTCAACCACGCGTACGCGTGGGTGCTCTCGTGCCCCAGGCACAAAACTGGCACAGTTCAGGCACAACCCTCTGGAAAATAGCTGGGCATTAGGTGCAGCACATCGGCGCGCCCGCGCACGCCACGCGCACGCGTGGATGGCGTTTTCTGAAAGAACGACGCGTCCGCGCCAAGTGCGCCTACGCGCGAGGGGTCATTCTGCTAAAAATTTTCTAAGTTAAAAGCTGCAGAATTCATAGATTCAACCCCCAATCTTTCAACGGACATAACATTCTCATTTTAAATCGTTTTTCACCCGTTCTTGGAACGGCATGAACATCCCAGATCCAATTTCATTTCTAAATAGATTTGGAACAAAACAGAGATCCGTAGTCCAAGTTATGTCCCGTCAAAGTATGTCCAAAAACCATATTTTTCATACAAAACCACAAAGTGCCATTTTCAAAACAAGCCATTTTCAACTCTTTTCAAAATCAATCAAAACATGCCAATTTCATCCCTTTTCTTTGAAATCAATCAAAATATATCAAATTCAACATCAAGCCTCATCAACTCACACATTGACACTTTACCACAATTCACCAAAATCACTATCCCATCATTTTAACCCATTTCACCCAAGTGGCTCAAACTCAAACACATTGACATATCATACACTCTTCCTCATGCCAATTTTCAACAACACCAATTCCAATAAATCATCATTCACATATATGACCACATCATATATCTCAACCATTCAATAACATCAACAATTCAATACCTATCTTAGGGCCTCTAGCCTAAGTATTTCCTACCACATTACATATTAGATATAGGAAACCGAGACCATACCTTAGCCGATTTTCCAAGCTCAACCGGAGCACTTCCAAACCACTTTTCCTCAAGCTCTCAAGGCCTCAACACCTCCAAGAACAGATTTTTCACCACCAAATCCCTTTTTAAGCTTTTCAATATCAACAATCAAACTCCAATATTCACATATACACAACCTAAGCCACAACCATTATACCCATACACAACATCTCAATACCCAAACATCATAGAACAACAAATTACACTAGGGTTGAGAATCTTACCACACCCAAGGTCCAAGGAGACAAGATTAACCTTCTCCTTCAAGAGAGTTGGGTCCTATAACATCAAGGAGCCCAAAATCTCAACATTTTTGCTCATGAAACTCGAAATCAAAGCTGGAAATTCGAAGATAAAAACGTGGCTTACCTCAAGATTAATTGTATGGATTTTGTAGAGCTCTTCGCGGTGAACGCGTGGTCGC
The DNA here is from genome assembly GCF_000817695.3 of Arachis duranensis. Taxonomy (NCBI): domain Eukaryota; kingdom Viridiplantae; phylum Streptophyta; class Magnoliopsida; order Fabales; family Fabaceae; genus Arachis; species Arachis duranensis. The sequence goes on from NC_029779.3 coordinate 13,932,104, forward strand.
AAACAGCACGGCAATCGGAGCTCTAGATCAAAAGTTATAGTGGTTTGAAGATCAAGGGAGAGATAGAACTTGAGAGAGTGTTCTTCCCCCCTCTCTTCAATTTTCAGCCTGTATTAGTGTTGTGTGAGGAGAGAGAGTGCTAAAAACTAGGGTTTTGGTTTAGTTATGTTAGGCCAAGGGCCCACTTTGGGTTCGGTTGGCCCGGTTTGTCCCGTTCGGTCCAATCTTGGTCCGAATTCTATAAAATTGGTACCGAAATTCTCGTCTCAATATCCTCTATCACATTTAGGCATAAAAATTACATTTTGGGCTTTCTAGAATAAATTCTCATTTATGGTTAATTAGCCGTTAATTAACCGGGTTTTGCATTCTACCCACCTAATTGGGAATTTTGCCCACAAAATTCGAATGTAATTACCTGAGAATAAATGCGGATAATCCGTTCGCATCTCCGACTCAAGTTCCCAAGTGTGTTCCTCAACACCGCCTCGACTCTATGCCACTTTGACTAATGAAACCTCTTTTCGACGCAACTGTTTAATACTAGTATCATCAATTCTGACTGGAGCCATTGGAAGCGTCAGATCTTCTCTTAACTGAACCGATTCTAGTTCTAACACATGGCTAGCATCAGGAGTGTACTTCCGAAGCTGCGACACATGAACTACGTCGTGCAGGTTTGAAAGATGAGGTGGTAGAGCCATCCGATACGCCACCGGTCCAATCCTCTCCAGGATCTGAAATGGACCAATGTATTGAGGATTCAACTTCTTTGTTTTAATCGCCCTACCTACTCCCGTGGTCGGAGTAACCTTAAGGAAAACATGGTCTCCTTCCTCAAATTCTAAGTGCTTTCGCCTCTGATCGGCATAACTCTTTTGACGACTTTGCGCCGTAAGCATCCTATCTCGGATTTTCTTGACTTGTTCAGTGGTCTCAGCTATCATCTCCGGTCCCAACAAGCCTTTCTCTCCAGCTTCATACCAACATAGCGGAGATTGACATTTCCTCCCGTACAAAGCCTCATACGGAGCCATTCCGATGCTCGCATGATAACTATTATTGTATGCAAACTCCACTAATGGCATATACCGATCCCAACTCGCCGGTTGGTCCAAAACACAAGCTCTCAACATATCCTCTAGTGTTTGGATTGTCCTCCCGGATTGACCATCTGTTTGAGGATGGTAAGCCGTGCTCAAGCTTAATCGGGTTCCAAAAGCTTTCTGAAATGCACCCTAAAACCTTGAAGTGAAACGAGGATCTCTATCAGAGATTATAGTAGCAGGTACACCATGAAGTCTCACAATTTCCTTTATGTATAACCGTGCTAGCTCCACAAGGGTGTAAGTAATACGAATGGGTAAAAAGTGAGCTGACTTCGTCAATCGGTCCATAATCACCCAGATAGCATCAAAACCAGCCCTAGTCCTTGGCAATCCTGACACGAAGTCCATTGCAATACTTTCCCACTTCCATTGTGGAATCTCTAGAGGTTGCAACATCCTGGAAGGTCTTTGATGTTCAATCTTTACCTTTTGACAAGTTAGGCACTTTGAAACATATTCTGCCACATCATGCTTCATACCCGGCCACCAAAACATCGCCTTTAAATCATGGTACATCCTAGTACTTCCCGGGTGAATGGAGACTCCGCTTTTGTGTGCCTCCATTAAAATGTCTTGCCTCAAAGTGCCAACATCCGGCACAATGATCCTACCCTTAACCTCCATAACCCATCTTTTTCTTCCGACACTCTCCACTGTTTTCCTTGCTCAATGGCCGGTAACACCTTTCATAACGCTTCATCATTTTGATGAGCCTTTAGGAGTTCGGACTTAAAGTCACTTGAGATTTCTAATTGGCTCAAATACAAAGTTCCAGATACTTCTCGAGTACCAATTTTCAGACTCTCGAATCCCTTGAGTAACTTCTCCTCTTGAAGCATCATCCAAGCCGCATATAGCGACTTCCGACTTAACGCATCCGCCACTACATTCGCCTTTCCCGGATGGTAATTCAACTCAAAGTCGTAGTCCTTCAATAATTCCATCCACCTCATCTGCCTCATATTAAGCTCTTTCTGATCAAAGAGGTACTTCAAGCTCTTATAATCAGAGAAAACTTGGAACTTAACCCCATAGAGGTAATGCCTCCACACCTTTAGCGCAAACACGACCGCATCAAGTTCCAAATCGTGCGTAGGATAATTAACTTCATGTGGTCTCAACTGTCGTGAGGCATACGCCACCACATTATGATGCTGCATTAGCACGCACCCCAGACCCTTCAATGAGGCATCACAGTACACCTCAAATGGCTCGTTTGGCTCAGGTAACACTAACACAGGTGCAGTGGTCAACTTTTTCTTCAATGTCTGAAAGCTCTCCTCGCACTCATGAGTCCAAACAAACGGAGTGTCTTTGCGGGTTAACTTTGTCATTGGCAAAGCTATATGTGAAAAGCCCTTGATAAACATTCGGTAATAGCCAGCTAAGCCCAGAAAACTCCTTATCTCCGTTACGGTGGTTGGTTGCTTCCAATCCATCACAACCTCCACCTTAGTTTGATCTACGGCTATCCCCTGTTTACTCACTACATGCCCCAAAAACTTCACCTCACTCTTCCAGAATTCACACTTAGACAGTTTCACATAGAGTTTCTTCTCCTTTAGAATCTACAACACGGTCCTCAAGTGTTCCGTATGCTCTTCTTCAGTCTTGGAATAAATTAGTATGTCGTCAATGAAGACAACAACAAATTTATCCAGAAATGGACGGAAAACTCTGTTCATGTAATCCATGAATACCACAGGAGCGTTCGTCAACCCAAAGGACATTACAGTGTACTCGTAATGACCATAACGAGTTCTGAAAGCGGTCTTAGGGATATCCTCACCCCTCACCCTTATCTGGTGATAACCGGATCGCAAATCGATCTTGGAGAAAACTCCAGCTCCTTGTAACTGATCCATGAGATCATCAATTCTCGGCAATGGGTATTTATTCTTTATTGTGACCTTGTTCAGCTGCCTGTAATCCACACAGAGCCGCATACTCCCATCTTTCTTCTTTACCAGTAGCACTGGCGCACCCCACGGAAAGACACTTGGTCGTATAAAATTCTTACCCAACAAATCCTCTAACTGAGACTTTAGCTCGTCCATCTCTAACAGTGACATCCTATAAGGAGCACTTGAGATTGGTCCCGCCCCGGACACCAACTCAATAGTAAACTCAACCTCTCGATTAGGTGGAAACTCATCAATATCATTGGGAAACACTTCCGGAAACTCACACACAACCGAAATCTGTTCCAACCTTTGATCATCACCCGAAACGCCCGCGGTTAACAACAGGATACCCTGACATTCGATTCCTGAACAGTTCACCATCATCGAATTCAGGTAATAATTATTCACCACGACCGGCCCTTCTGTATCTTCCGGCATAAAGTACACTGACTTTGTAGAACAATCAAGCAGGACATGGTTCTCAGATAACCAGTCCAATCCCAAGATAAGATCAAGACCGATCATCGGTAAGTAGATTAAATTATGAACATAATCACGCTGCTTGAATCTAAAGGAAACTTTCGGGCATCCTAGCCTAGTTACCATGGCTTCATGGGTAGCATTATACACTTTTAGGTCATAACCTAAGGTTACGATCTTCAATCCTAACTCATGGGCTTTCTCAAATGCAATGAATGAATGTGATGCTCCCGAATCAAATAAAGCATTTAAAGTTTGACCAGCCATTTCACAGTTACCTCGAATAAGTATCTTGGATCCCTCGGCACCTATAGCTGAGGTGCTGAACACCCGACCAGTCTGTTGTGCTTTCCCAGCACTTTATTTCTGCTTCTCCGGACAGCTTGCGGCTTTGTGCCCCGCTTTTCCACAATTGTAGCACAAACCCCATCCGGCCTTGCATGGTACTCCTGGATGGTGACTCCCACATCTAGTACAAGCTTGATCATTATGAGGCTGCTTTCCAAACCTTTTTCCTTGGGAGTTGTTGTTGTCGGGCCTCCTAAAGGAACCTCCCCTCTTGAAAGGCGGACCCCTAGCTGCAAAGCTCTTCCCTCGGTTCTGTGGGAATGATCCTTTGTGACTTCCTTTCTCAGCGGCTGCCCTCTTCACACACTCTTCAGCAACCCTACACTTGTTCACCAATTCAGAGAAAGTTCTGATCTCCATTGGTCCCACTGAGCTGAAGATATCGCTCCGGAGTCCTCCTTCATACTTAACACACTTCTATTCCTCATATTCTACCGGAGTCCCTTGGCACATACGAGAGAACCTGAACAGTTCTTCAAACTTGTCAGTATACTCTGATACGGACATGGTACCCTGCTTCAGCTGTAGTAACTCAAGTTCCTTAGCCGTCCTGGCAGAAGTTGGAAAGTACTTCTTATAGAACTCTTCTCGGAAGACATCCTAGGTGATATAGTCATCACCCTGCTGCAGAAGACATCGGATACCTTGCCACCAATGCGACGCTTCACCAGTGAGCAAATAGGTAGCAAACTCGATACGCTGTCCTTCAGGTACCACTTGTGCTTGTAGTGCTTCAGGTACCATGTATCAGCCTCAGTCGGGCTAACAGTTCCCTTGAACTTAGGCAGATTAACCTTCAAAAAGTTTGCCAGTGTCATCGGGTCCTGAACTTCACCTCCATCATTACCATGGTTGTTCATCTGTTGACCAAGAGCCTCAGCAGTGGCTTGCATAGCAGCAGCCATGTTCTCCAACGCAGTCATAAAGTTTACCGGGTCATTAGGGTTATTCTCCGGCGCACGAGCATTAGTATGACCTCTACCACGGCCTCTACCGCGTCCACGAAGCGCCATCTAGTTCCTATACACACCAAACAATCGATATTAAGTTGATCAGTCTCAATATCGGAAGTCTAGTGCTTCAAAGTCCCAAATGCGTGCTCATGAACGTTTATGCCAATTATATCAAGAAGATATACTAATAGCACATAACACACATACAGAGAATGCACAGAAGCATAGTCAGTCCGTCCCTCAGGCTCTACAGGAACGAACTACTCTGATATCATAATGTAACACCCTACCATACAGAGTCCTATGCTTAAGTCATAATTCAGAGATGGCAAGGTATTACGACCTCTAAAATAAAAATTTAGTACGTATAGTAGTATGAATGATTGATTGTAACTAGGAGCCTTTGTAGAAAAAGGGGTAAACAAAAATCGTAACTCGAAAACGCAACACTCCGATCGATAACGTAACGAACAAGGATAAACCAACGCGAGATTATATATATACAAAGGAGTATCAAAAACAGGAATATCAAAACTCAAAATCCGGCTGCAAAGATAACCGGTCCGAGCATAGCAATATATACATATGATAAAATAAGGAAAACCCCAAAGGAAACCCGAAGGGACACAAATACATAAAACCTATTCTCCAAAATCTCCTATAAAAGGAGTCATCATAGTTTGTATTATTTAATGGAGATAAAAGTATCTAAGCAAAACAGAGTCCCCAAGAACAAAGGATCTTCGCTAATCCAGAAGTCTCTAGCAGGCCTTAGCGAGAAACCTCACGTCCTGCATCTGAAAACCACAAAATCCGCATGGGTGAGAACTAGAGGTCCCCAGCATGGTAACAGCTTCCACATATATAATACATAATAATAGAGGAAAGCCAAAGGCAATCCTAGAACTTCCTCCAGATAATATCAAGGCTTATAAACAAGCTAAACCATATATGGCGACTGACTAAAGATTTGTTCAGTCTAACTAATACTTCCCTTTCCAATTCCTTCACACCTCCCAACCACCAGCAGGAGTATAATGTAGCAAACACAGTTATGTCAAACAAGAAATATACAAATAGGAACAATTAAGACATTTAGACAATTAGTAAGTAATATGCAGTCAAATAGGCAATCTCAAACAATTCATATAGTATGCATATGATGAATGCCTGTCCCTAATGGCTGATGATATCATCTGTCGGTTATAGAGCCAACCTGACAAGTCCTGGTAGCTAACCATTGGACTGTCCCTCTGTCGCGCATCCCCAACTCGAGTTACACTCATCATAAACTTGATCATAATCATGATCTATATCCATCACCTTCACTGGTGAATATTTACGGGGGCGAGCTCATCCGGGGCTTTCACAGTGCCCGGCCACCCTTACGACATAGGGTCAAAAGAGCTTCGAGTATCAACCTGGAACACGTGGTGGCTAGCCACTGCTTCCTTCCAGGGAAACTCTCATCTCCGATAGTGGAAGTGCAACATTCACAATTCATTCAACAGCATTTATGCATTTATACATAGACATAATCATGGCTCCGCCGTAACACGACAATAATCTAGCCATCCGGCTCACGGTTAAATCCATAACCAGCCATCCGGCTCATGGTTAAATCCATAACCAGCCATCTCATTAACAATTACGGCCTTTCGGCCTATGGCATAACAAGAACTTCCACCACCATCCTCCGCCTCTCACATAATCATCTTTGATCCTTATTGATCATTCATTTTCCCCTTACTTCACTCATAAGTTACCACATTCCCTAGCTCCTTTTCTCATAGCTAGACATATTATAATGATTTAAGACATAAGTGGTGAGATCGGAGGCTTAGAAGTATGAGATTTGGCTTTTAAAACTCAAAAATCAACTTTAGGATGAAAACAGGACCCCGCGTACGCGCACTCCACGCGCACGCGTGGATGGCCACAAAACTCATCGACGCGTATGCGTCATGCACGCTAACGCGTGGATTGAAAAATAGCCAAGCGACGCACACGCGTCAGCCACGCGTACGCGTGGGTGCTCTCGTGCCCCAGGCACAAAACTGGCACAGTTCAGGCACAACCCTCTGGAAAATAGCTGGGCATTGGGTGCAGCACATCAGCGCGCCCGCGCACGTCACGCGTACGCGTGGATGGCGTTTTCTGAAAGAACGGCGCGTACGTGCCAAGTGCGCCTATGCGCGAGGGGTCATTCTGCTAAAAATCTTCTAAGTTAAAAGCTGCAGAATTCACAGATTCAACCCCCAATCTTTCAACGGACATAACTTTCTCATTTTAAATCGTTTTTCACCTGTGCTTCAAACGGCATAGACATCCGAGATCCAATTTTATTTCTAAATAGATTTGGCACAAAACAGAGATCCGTAGTCCAAGTTATGTCCCATCAAAGTATGCCCAAAAACCATATTTTTCGTACAAAACCACAAAGTGCCATTTCCAAAACAAGCCATTTTCAACTCTTTTCAAAATCAATCAAAACATGCCAATTTCATCCATTTTCTTTGAAATCAATCAAAATATATCAAATTCAACATCAAGCCTCCTCAGCTCACACATTGACACATGACCACAATTTACAAAATCACTATCCCATCATTTTAACCCACTTCACCCAAGTGGCTCAAACTCAAATACATTGACATATCATATACTCTTCCTCATGCCAATTTTCAATAACACCAATTCCAATAAATCATCATTTTACACAATCAATATCATACTCACCATCAACATGGTTCCACCCACAATTCAACCATAATCAATCATCAAGCATATATCACAACATGCATATTTCTCATACATCATACCATTAAGGCATCAATAATCATCATCACATATATGACCACATCATATATTTCAACCCTTCAACAACATCAACAATTCAATGCCTATCTTAGGGCCTCTAGCCTAAGTATTTCCTACCACATTACATATTAGATACGGGAAACCGAGACCATACTTTAGCCGATTTCCCAAGCTTAACCGGAGCACTTCCAAACCACTTTTCCTCAAGCTCTCAAGGCCTCAACACCTCCAAGAACAGATTTTTCACCACCAAATTCCTTTTTAAACTTTTCAATATCAACAATCAAGCTCCAATATTCACATATACACAACCTAAGCCACAACCATCATACCCATACACAACATCTCAATACCCAAACATCATAGAACAACAAATTACACTAGGATTGAGAATTTTACCACACCCAAGGTCCAAGAAGACAAGATTAACCTTCTCCTTCAAGAGAGTTGGGTCCTATAACATCAAAGAGCTCAAAATCTCAACATTTTTGCTCATTAAACTCGAAATCAAAGCTGGAAATTTGAAGAGAAAAATGTGGCTTACCTTAAGATTGATTGTATGGGTTTTGTAGAGCTCTCCGTGGTGAACGCGTGGCCGTAAATGGCACAACAATCGGAGCTCTAGATCAAAAGTTATGATGATTTGAAGATCAAGGGAGAGATAGAACTTGAGAGAGTGTTCTTCCCCCCTCTCTTCAATTTTCAGCGTGTATTAGTATTGTGTGAGGAGAGAGAGTGCTGAAAACTAGGATTTTAGTTTAGTTATGTTGGGCCAAGGGCCCACTTTGGGTCCGGTTGGCCCGGTTTGGCCCGTTCGGTCCAATTTTGGTCCGAATTCTATAAAATTGGTATCGAAATTCTCGTTTCAATCTCCTCTATCACATTTAGCCATAAAAATTACATTTTGGGCTTGCTAGAATAAATTCTCATTTATGGGTTAATTAGCCGTTAATTAACTGGGTTTTACAACCCTACTAAGAACCTCCCAGTTGTTACCCCTTTTCTTCCTCCCCTTCAGATGGAGATCGGAGTTATATTTTACGAGATGGACCCTCCCTATATATACGAGGATATTGTACAGCATAGGTTTTATGTAGTAGTTGTGGAGATTAGGACTCGTATGTACATTCTGCGTGATCATCCCTTCCATCACCCGATTGACACTCCACAGTTTAACCCCGACATGCCCTATGAGTTTCCACTGCAATGGTTCCACCCAGATGCTCTATTTCAGCCGTTTCATGATGGGCCGGTGCCTCACCAGCATCCCGATCAGCCTACGGATCAGGCAGACCCTGAGCCTGAGCCCATAGAGGAGCATTTTCCAGAGCCTGTACCGAAGGAGGACAGTCCAGTGGAGCAGATCTCAGTTTTTTCATCCGAGCCATCTTCTGAGGAGCCGCTCACCGCCTCTATTAGTGGACCGCGAGTGCTGGTCAGACCAGTAGCACGAGTGCCAGTGTCCCTCCTGAGATTATAGAGATTTTCGATGATGAGGACAAGGATCCTGAGGAGTGTTCTGATGTGGTTGTGATCTCCTCTGACGATGATAGCTGAGGCCTGGGAGCTATGGAGGACGAAGATCCTGAGGAGTGTTCTGATGTGGTTGTGATCTCTTCTGACGATGATAGCTGAGGCCTAGGAGCTACGGTTGTGCCTTTTGATAGTTTTTTTTTTGTGTTAGCCTAACTTTTGTGTTAATCTCTCACTTTTGATTAGACTCACTGAGAAAGTAGGGTGTACATAGTTGACTAGGCTAGTTCGGGTGCGAGCTTAGGAGTTTCTGTACGGACCAGGGCTCGGAGTGTTGGTTTGTACTTAGTAGAATTTCTGAAGGGTTGTATGCTAACTCAGGATATATATATACATATATATACGATAGTACCTGTATATGCTTATGTATGGTCTATGATACAACAACCGTACAATGATAGTCACACTTGTACTAGAGGCACTATTTTCTTTGACCATTCGAAACTAGATTTCAATACAATTGTAGAAGTAATAAAGCCGTTGGTAGAGACTGACTCCTTTATAAAGATAAAATCAGTTTTTGCAGAAGTGCAATCGAAGTTCAATTATTATAGTCATTTCTTTCAATGTCACAGCATACTCACTAATCGAAAAGTGAAATGTGTCAGAGTATCATCTCTTGATTAAAGCTTTTATCATTGCTGATTGACATTAGATTACTCCATTACGAAAAAAGTGATAAAAATCAATTTTCTATAAATGCTCCTCTACAATAAAATTATACGAATTCAGCAGCAGTAGGTAATTATACGTCAACATCTATAAATTTTACAAAACGTAGCTAAATAATACATCAAATAAAATTATCCATAAATACTGAGTAATTAAAATGTCTATTAATTAATTTATATTTAATTATTTTATTAACATTTATGGCCTTAGGTCTTATCTCTCAATTAGAGTGTTTACCATTGTTAACTGACATTAGATTACTCCAATATGAAAAACATGATAAAAACCAGTCTCCCATAAATGCTCCTCCATAAAAAAATTGTACGAATTTGGCGGCAGTAAGTGATAACACGTCAACATCCGTAAACCTTATAAAACGTAACTAATCAATATATCAAATAAAATCATCTATAAACACTGAATAATTAAAATTTTTATTAATCAATTTATATTTAATTATTTTATCACAATCTATATATATCCTTAAAATAGAATTATTTATTATCATTAACATAATTTAATTATAGTTAACAAACTATCATTAATTATCCAAAAAATAAAATAAAACTATAATTAAGAATAATTTTAATAACACTAATATTATTATTAAAAGTAAAGAACGTATAATCAAGGGCAAAATTTAGTTTAGACAATAGAGTCATGAGCCAAAGTTTTTATAAAAGAATGAGTAGTATTAATATAAAAAAACAAATATAATTCTATTAGTTTAAATTTCACATTTTTACATTAATTTTTTCAGACTAACTCTCATTTTTTGCATTTATTCAATTATTTTTAATTTTAAGCATTAATATTTTAGACTTAAATTTCAATAAACTTTCACAAATTAAAGACTTTATTGACTTATTTATACAAATTAAAATCTCATTCTCATTTATTATTCTCATTATCAACAAAATTTTATAATTTTAATATTAAAATTAGTTGTAATAAAATTAATTTCTTTTATCTCTATAGTTATTTATTTTACAATAACATCTTGAACTTGAACTTGAATGAACTTTTACAAATTAAAAGTCTTATTGCTTATTTATACAAATTAAAATCTTATTCTCATTATCAATTAGGTTTTACGATTTTAATGTTAGAATTAGTTGTAGTAAAATTAATTTATTTATCTATATAGCTATTTATTTTATAATATTTGCCTATAGAATTATTTATTTATTATCGTAGTAGTAATTGCTCTTATCATTAAAGAAGAAAATTATCATTGTACTTATTAAAGATGGGTTCGTACAACAAGAATATTTAAATTCTAAATTTGTATTGAAGGTGGTGTGAAAAGATCTCGAGATGAATGTGAAAAGATTATGTCATTTGAATTATAACTCATTGGCAAGTATATTTAGTTAGTTAAACATTATTATAAGTATAATTATTATATCCAAAAATTTAAAAACTTAATTATAATAAGTGATGTTAATTATATAATATAACAATAATTAATTAATTAAATATAAAAATATCTCATTTTAATAACACATAACTAATGTAATTATAATAACAAGTAATTTATTAACTATTCAAAATATGCTAAATTTATTTTAGAAAAATTCCATAATCATATTTAGTTTTTAACAATAATTAATAAAATTTAAATATATCTAAATAATATTCTAATAATAGTTATTATTAAATACACTAAATATATATTTTCTAATATCTAAACATATGTCAACAACATTAACTAAATTCAGAAATACATAAATAATATTTCTAAATGCCATATATTAACTATCATTTAATTGCTATAAACAATATTAATCTATAATATTATCACTATTAATTTTTATTAAATCGTATTAAAAATAATTACTTACATAATAAGAAAAATCAAAATAATTAACAATATAAACAGGATGATTAACATATTTTATTTTAAATCTCCTAAGCCTTGTCTCTCTTTTTTGTTTTATTGGCGGAGCCTCGCAGGAAGAGAAGTTAATGGAGGGAGAGAGGAATCGTAAAACTGGCGGAGAAAATGGAAGGCAGCTCGGTAGATTGTTTAAGTGACAAATGGTATAAGTACACAAATTCGATCGTTCAATTTGTTTGATAAAAAAAAAAATTACAAATCGCGTGGTCTGTTTTGTATTTTTAATTTTTTTATTTTTTAAAACAAAAATCGGACGGTCCGATTTTAACATTAAAAATTTTTTTATTTTTCAAAACATAAATCGGACCATCCGATTTGTGATTGTTGATTTAAAAAATGAAACAAATCAGAAGGACCGATTTGTTCACACCATAGCAATAAAAAACTCATTTCTTTTTCCATGATTGTGAGATACACTCAGCTCTCTCCCACACAAAAAATAATAAACGCAATTTGTGTACCTTTATTGGACCATTCGTTTTTTTCTCTCGACAATATAGACCGTCCGAGTTGTGTTTAGTCTGCTTCACATTAAAGTATTGAAAGGTTTTCAAGTATGCCATTGTCCTTTCCAGACATATTGGTATTTCAAATCTCATAACCATTAAGATTTATATTAAATAATTTATACGGTTTAGATTTGGTTAGTAACATTATTGTGAACATACAATTTAGAAAGTTCATAAAACACTTATAACTGGTCTTTTCTTTTCCCAGTTTAAATTGGTTCAAAATTTCATGTTTGTGCAGTTTGTATGTGCATTGCACGCAAAATTTTTAGCCTTTTTTTCCAAGCCATATGTTACAGAATAAACTAAGTCATACTAACTACTAAGTTTAAAGTCACTTTTTTATTAATAACCCTTTCATATGTTAGAAGTTAGAACCAAATAAAAATAAATATGTAACTAGTATAAAAAAAATATATATTTTTGATAATTTGAACAATTAATTAATATTCAATTTTGACAAATTATTTATTCATTTTTAGTCATATTATGTATGTATAGACCAAAGAGAACAAATGTTACAATATTTCAATTTAATTAACAAGTATAGTTTATTAAATGTTGTTAAAAATGTAATAATAATAATAAGTTATTTTTTATCATCCTATTTATTTGGAATAAAAAATTAAGTGAAATTTTTTTTTAAAGATGACATCTTATTTAACATTATTTGATTTCTTATATATATACACAAGTTAAAGCAAAGAAGATAAATAATTAATATAATGAAAATTTTTTCATTAATAAAAAAACGAGTTTTATTTTGACATCATTGCTAAGTAGTATCATATATATTTTTATTAGTAACTACATAAAATTAACTAGTCTATGATTTCAATTCTCTTATTTTTGCTATATAATTTTATATTTTTAATATAAAAATTAAAATTACTTATATTTAAAATAAACTTTATGCATAATTCTTTAATTATGTAATATATACATGATGAATTATTGGCTAGTGTTGATTTAAATGAAAGAAAAAAATATCATTTATAGTGTTTAATTTATTTAAATAAAGTTTTTATTTCATTAAAAAAGTATAAAAACTAACACAAATACTAATATTTTTTGATAAAAATTATATATTAATCAAGACACAACAAAAAAAAAAATCAGAAAATTTTTATTTTAGTTACTATAATATTAGTAATTACTATCATAAAATTTTTATTATCATTCATATCATGACTAATTCATTACCAATATATCTATTTCACTTAGCGGTGGAAGAGATCCTAATAACAAAAAATTAAAAATTTGTCTTTAATGAAAACAAATAAACATTGTTCATGTTTATGATTATAGATAGAACAAGTTCACCTTACATGAAATGACCTTTGATTCAACAAAATTTTATTAAATTGGTTTTATTTGGGATGCAAAATTATTCGTCATCATGCCTTAGATTAAACAAAGTTACTAGTCTTAGTCATCGTAAGTTAGTATTAATTAATTTATAACTAGATCGATATTTAAGAAAATTTTTATGAAACATTATTTTATTTTTTTAATAAATTTTAATTATCAAATCATTCTTTAAAGTTATATTTTATTAGAAAAATTAGTTTTTATATTAAATTATTTGTCTATATAGATATTCATATTTTTATTAAATAATAAAAAATACTAAAATTTATCAAAATTTATTATTTTTTATCATCACTTAGTTATTAATGTCTGAAATTATATTATTAGATTACTAGATTAAAAAACACAAACTAAAAAAATTGAGCTTATAATTAAGTGATAATAAAATATAATAAATTTTAATGATTTTTAAATATTTTTTTAAATAATAATAGAAGTTAATTTGTCTATTTTTTTTACAGAATTTAACATAAAAATTAATTTGTCTAATAAATTTAGTAACTTTTAATAATTAAAATTTGTTGAAAATTAAACTTTTCGACCAAAAAGTTTAGAAAACGAATTTTTTATTGTTTCCTGCATAATAGATAAATAATTAATTATATAACCTATGTATTTCTTTGGGCCATTATAACGTATTATTAGAACACTAATTAAAAAATTATCTATTCTTTTTGGGCATGCATTAATGTTAGTAAAAAATAATTCAGCCTACTTTATTATTTAATTATTTTTTCATTTACAAACCAATAAATAATCCCATATACATACACACTTGATTTATAGAGCCCATCAGCTCCAAGCCATCAGAATTTATTCTAATGTGGCTGGCTTGTCAATACAAATCATCATTTAGCTACAGGTTTATTATCCCTAAGGCACCGTTTGTTTAGTGGGTGTGTCCATCAAATTTTGAGATACACTGACACACTCATATCTATGTTCATGTTTGGTTTTCAAATATATAAATTAAATAAAGATAAGTGGTAGATAAATACATAAAATTTGTGTACTGTCATTTTATTAAGACACTAAAACACAAAAGTTAATACACAAGTTTTTTCATTTTTATTTTTAATAATAGTGATTATGGTAATTTTTTTTGGAGATAAAAATAATATTGATTTTTACAATTTATGTTCTGTCTTGAGCATAATTATCAAACAAAATAAAAATTTTGTGTCTCTTTATATATATGTTCAATATTTATATATTTGTGTTTATATCTTCACCTATACATAAACTAAACACAGCCTAAATGTCTTTTTCTTGCCCTTTTATGGACTTTTTCGTCAATACACACCATGTATGAAGACAAAAATTTTACTGGCCACCAATTCATACATGTTATACTGCTATACCAATAAAGTGGTGGTATATATGAAAATTTTCCTAAAATATTAAATACGCAACACTCTAATAACATTGCATTATACTATTCTTATTTCCATTTGAAAATTAACAAAAACGTGTGAAAGTTTTGTTATTCATTAAAGTTTTTAGTATTTAGATTTATTTGAAATAGAATAAAATATTCCAATGTAATGAAATACATCTGTATAAATTTAAAAAAAATAAATTTATTTTTATTTTTATTTTTATTTCTCTCATTAAAAA
>NC_029779.3:13947326-13990356 GCF_000817695.3 Arachis duranensis
CCATAAAAAAATAAAATTTACTTTATACTTATAAAAAATAAAATTTTATAAATAAAATTATCTAAATTATAAAAAATTATCTAAAATTTTCAAATTATCCATTTTTAACCTAATCCAATCCCAAATTTCACACCAGCAGCAGCCGCCATCAACTCCAACCCTCAATCTCACTATCACCACTGGTCCATTGCAATCCCACGGCATCTATCGTAGGTCTCTCTCTCTCGGAAACATTTCAAGTGCATTGGAGAATATCGGTGCACCAATTATTTTAACCATTAATTTTAATTAATTTATATTATATATATTTTTTATAATTCAGTTGGTGCACCGGTACTCCCGGTGCACTAAAATGTTTCCCTCTTTCTCTCGTTTGCTTTAGGTTCCGCAGCACCAAAAAGATGTTTTTTTATTTTTTTTTTAAGATGGTGGTTGTGAACCCCACACTTCGTGTTTCATCATCATTTCAAGCTTCTTATCTGAAGAGCCTGCGATTAGAGGGAGGACAGAAGAGGCTGCGATTGTAGGTCGATCTGCTGCCATATCTGTTGTGCGTCGAAACCATTGATGAGGATGAAGGTTTGCTATGAGACGCGGTAGGGCTTTTTTCCTCCGATTGCATCGTCTCATTCATCTATCTCTGCTCCGAAGCTGCTCCGTTGGTTAGTTTTTTTTTCAGTTATTAATTATTGGTTTTTTATGCTTAGTTTATTCAGTTTTAATTTAGGTTTAGATAAATTGTTTATGTTAAGTTGATGCTAATTTGATAAATTGATGATTAGATTTACATATTAGATAACAGGTTCTGTGACTGTGACTGTGAATCTATTTAGATTATTGGGTTAGATGATTAGTTATACTGATTCTTTTATGAAACATTTATGCTAATATGATCATATTGTTTGATTTGTATCCCTTTTTCTTGATGCTTATTTCCAACTCATGGGCCTCAATTGTTTGTTAAAAACTTTTGGAATTTACTGCAAGTTTATGCTGAGCCTGTTGTGAATTCATGTTATTGTTAAATCACGCATATGCTGATTGATGTTTTAATCAAATCACACGCACACTCAGCATCTTGTTTAATTTGCTCAAATGTTGCGAGATTGAAAATGGTTGGAAAGAAGCTGGGATTTTTTCAACAAGAATCCTTTTTCATGGAGTTTGAGTTCGTTGTGTTGCTTAAAACAGAAAAGAAGAAGGGATTTTCTAACAAGCTGGGATATTGTTGTGGCTTACTGCTTATTACTACTTTTGTTTTCACTTTTAATTTGAGGTCACGATTGTTTCATCTCTGTTTTAAGTTCCTCAATCTGTATTGTATTGAGTGATTAGGAAACCTGTTAATTGTTATAATTAGGACTAACGATATTTATTAATTAATTTGCTTTCTTGTAACTTCTAGGTCCATTTATGAACTAGTTATTGACACTTTTTTCTATATATATGATCGCCGGCTAATTTCTATATACTTATTTAGCTTAAAACCAGCAAAGCTTGTCCCTGTTTGTGAGTTGTGACAAAAGCAGGGTTAAGATTTTGTATGCAATGCAAATCTTATTATATAACCTTAAGACTTAATTAAAAGCTTATCCTTTGTATTGGTGCCTTAATGATTGATTACATTGAAGCCTTAATGCTGAGATGTTTCTTTTTTGTATTTTCTTATGATCACCTGAATTTTCAGTCCAAAATAATGTGCTGTTTGTGTTATACCTTGTCATCACTAAGCTTTACTCTATAGACACTTTGGTAAGATTTATATGACATTAACAATGTGATTGTGACATATATGATGGTTTTGTTGCAGCAATGGTGATGTGCGTATAAACTGGACCCTTGTTACTGCCAAAGGAACCACACTGAAAAGTGGAAGAGATAGATTAAAGGTAACTTAGCATCACTTGAATGACTTTAGATACTTAGTTCATTGTTTTTGCTAGGTAGTACTAATTTTTTTCAATACATTATTGAATATTGTGATATGATTGTTCTGCATTTAATTACTATTTCTATTTACTGTGTTGAATCTTTATTCTGTTTTGTTTATTTATTTTTGTATTGTTGTAAGTTGAAGAACCAGTACCAGTAGTTATATTTATGTGCAGTGTGCAAGATAGGTGCTAGTAGAGTACAACAATTCCCCATTCCCAATCAGTGAGAGCAATCGAAACTTAGGCGCCAAATTCGATATGTTGAAATGTCTTTATTGTCTGAAATTGCAAGTCCCCGTAGCCTCTGCAAAACTTAATTGGTTCATTCTATATCTCATAGATACAGCAGCAATATGCCTGTTTTTTTAAATTTTACCTTAAGAAGTCATTTGTCGTTGAAAACAAACCATATCGATCTATTCTTTTTGGGGTTGTGAATAATTTGGAATTGTAATGGGTTAACCTTGTCAATTGCACATTCATTGTGTGCTCCTTGTGCAGTTCATGATCCTGGAAATGTGGAGTTGAAGGGTGATGAACACTTTGAACATGGAAGTACAGTTCAAGGTTCACAATCCACAGTGATTGGTTCCCTTGAAAGTCAGGTAACGATTCAATAAACTTTTACCTTTTCCCTGTTTTTTCTCTTACTTTGCAGTAGCTTCATTTCATATTCATCATCTTTGTAAAGATATCTAAAAATGTTTTACCATAGCTCATGTCTTTTCCTGGATCTTATACGTGTCTCTCTTCGCAATAACGTGAAGTTTGTTCCCGTTTAATTTTTCCTCATTTCCTTTTTATCTGCTGTATTTGAAATCCTTCGTATGTTTACGCAGATGCTACTCTCATTTGTTTTTTAATTCCTTGAAGATAAATCATCAATGAATGATGTTCTTTGAGATGATAGGGATGTGCCTATAATCGTCATATTTCATGAGAACCTCAGGAACTTTCGGTAGCAGGCACAGCCGTGTCCCATCAGTATCATCATCATCTGTATCTTCTTCACTGCCATGGATATCTCCCCTTAAATTAGCAAAACCTCTAGAACCTAAACTAGACCCTCCTCCTGAAACCAGTGGCACTCCCCCCGAATCTCGGAAGAAACACAAATATATATCTCATGAATCTGCCATCAACTTGATCAAACGAGAAAAAGACCCACAACATGCCTTGAAAATATTTAATATGGTATCAGAACAAAAGGGATTTAATCACAACAGTGCTACATATGGAATAATACTCGAAAAGCTTGCTCAGTCAAAGAAGTTCCAGGCTGTTGACCGGGTTCTGCATCAAATGACCTATGAAACTTGCAAGTTTCATGAGGGTATATTCATTAACCTCATGAAGCATCTTTCAAAATCCTCCTTACATGAAAAAGTGCTTCAGATATTTTTCTCCATTCAGCCAATCGTTCGGGAAAAGCCCTCGCCCAAAGCCATTAGCACTTGCCTCAATCTCCTGGTTGATTCGAATCAGGTTGATTTGGCACGGCAATTGCTTTTGCATGCCAAGAGGAGTCTTACACATAGGCCGAATGTCTGCATATTTAACATCTTAGTGAAGTACCACTGCAAAAATGGGGATCTTGACTCTGCATTTGAAGTTGTAGAAGAAATGAAGAACTCCAAGTCATCCTATCCCAATTTAATTACATACTCAACCCTAATGGATGGCCTATGCCAAAATGAAAGGCTTAAAGAAGCTTTTGAGCTTTTTGAGGAAATGGTCTCAAAGGATCAGATTGTACCTGATCCCTTGACTTATAATGTTTTGATCAACGGATTTTGCCGTGGAGGTAAACCTGATCGTGCTAGAAATATAATCGAATTCATGAAAAGCAACGGATGCCATCCTAACATTTATAATTACTCAGCCCTGGTGAATGGATTATGTAAAGTAGGGAAACTGCAAGAGGCAAAAGGGGTTTTGGATGAGATGAAGAGCTCAGGCTTGAAACCGGATGCAGTTAGCTACACTGCCTTGATTAATTTCTGTTGTAGGAACAAGCGAATTGACGAGGCTCTAGAGTTGCTTGAAGAAATGAAGGAAAATTCATGCCGGGCTGATACTGTTACATTCAACGTAATACTTGGAGGCCTGTGCAGAGAAGAAAGATACAAGGAGGCTTTGGATATGCTCGAGAGACTTCCGCTCGAGGGCATCTATATGAACAAAGGTAGTTACAGGATTGTGCTGAATTGTTTAACCCAAAGAGGTGAGTTGAAGAAGGCAAAGGAATTATTAGATCTAATGCTTGGTAGGGGGTTTGTACCCCATTATGCTACCTCAAATGAATTATTGGTTCAACTTTGTAAGGCTGGGATGGTTAATGATGCTGCTATGGCACTCTTTGCCTTAGTGGAGATGGGATTCCAGCCAGGATCTGATTCCTGGGGGCATTTGATTGACCAAATTTGCAAAGACAGAAAACTGTTGTATGTTTTTGAGCTGCTTGATGAGCTTGTGATATCAAATTCATGATACTTATAATTTAGCTACCTTATAATTAAGGTAATGCATTGTGTTTCAGAAATAATTCCTGCTTAGAAATATGTGTGAATGTATTTTTCTGTAGCAAATGTGTGTCCATTTTAAACATGGGTTAGGATTGAGTAAAATGAGTAGAACTATCATTAAGTCATTAACAGAATAGTGTTTAGAATGGTAAATCGAATTAAGCTTTTGCTTTTAAAATATACTGTGTTGAATTTGCTTCATCGATATTTAGGCTTTTATTTCCCAAGTCCTAACGTAATTAAAATATACTGATTCAAGGATAATATTTCTTATTTTTTATCGTTAAGTAGTTAAAATGTAATTGGCTAATTACGTAAGACTAACGTAGCATATCATCACTATCAGGGTTTTATTATTATTATTACCAACGTCATCAATATTAAGCGTTTTCCCTCTTGTGGTCAATGTCGTTAATGTATTAGGGTAAAGTTGGTACTTTGCCCAATAAAATTTGAGAAAGAATCGCCCAGACTTATGTCATGTTAGGCCTAATTGAGCTGGCCCAGCTTTGTGAATATACGACAAAACACTGTTTTAAATATTTTGGCAAATTAATTGAAATTTAAATCTTTTAAATATTGAATTTTATTTTAAAGGATAAAATATAATCTCTCATAATTTATTTTATAATTAAAATAAAAAATAAAAAAATCAAAAGTAAAAAATTATATTTTATTTTTTAAAATAAAAATTAAAAAATTAAAAAATTCAAATTCAATTAATTGATGTAAAGTTAAAGCACCAAAAACAATAATTTTCGATTTTTAATATAATGAAATACGAAGATGCGCTGTCAATTAATAAATTTAATTCATCTACCAAACAAAAAAGTATAATTAGTCTAATATAAAGCAAAGCTTTTATTTAAGTATTTTATATTTCATATTCATGTTTGAATTGATTATCATGTTATATTATTCTCTTCGTACATAAAAATTAAAAGATATTATACATATACAAAAAGCAGTCAACTTTTGTTTCAGTTTTTTATATTTCATATTCATGTTATATTATTATTCTCTTAGTACATAAATTTATTTTTTAAAAAACATTATTTGTATTTCTCATTCACAATGCACCCATCCCAACATTAGCAACCTGGCATATTCCTTTGTAACACTATTGTTTTATTTGTCCATAACATGAAAACGTTATCCTTTCTTAATTTAATTGAGCAAGGGTACATACTCTCTCTCTCTAGTAAAAACTAAAAACAATTCTTTTATCTCCTAATATTTTTATAATTAACTTTTAAAGAAATAGATTGACAGGGCAAGAAATGAAAACTAGCTATCTCCCTCGAATATATATCCCGGATGTGACACAAGTTTAGCTGGTTCAACACACCACAAACAAATACACTCACATTTTCTTTGCTTTCAAAACTATATTTATAGAACATATAAATAACACCAACAAATTTGGTCCCAAAATAAAATCTATTGCACTCTTGTCTTGTTCCCCGGTGAACTCGTCACCTCTGGATCTGATGCCGCTAATTTGGAAAATGACAAGGTCAAGTGGCAATCTCGTAATTTTGCAACATATCTGGACCCATTTTGGTGAGGCAACAGATACAGGCTATTCCACCAACCAATCAGCGCTTGACCCCGCCGAATATCGCCGCCACCAACAACCACAATCATCTATCCCCATCTAATATAAATCTTATACTTAAAGGGCTTTTTTTTCCTCTTTTCTTTTTTCCTGACACAATTGATACACAATTATTTATCTATCTAAAATCATATATTATATAAATATAAATCTTATATACATTTAAAAAATTATGTTGATTTACTTGAATACCATAAATCAACACTAATTTAATAGAGATATTTTTTTGGTTGTCAACAGTATTCCCTAATCCGACATGTTAATGACTAATTAATCGCGAATTAAAATTCTATTTAAGGGTCGTTGGCTAATGGGTTACTGCAGGTACAAAACGTGATTTGAACCCTGACACTTGTTTAAGCGGACGAATGAGCTAATTACTCGACCAACTTAAATTAATTAATTTAATAGGGATAATATTCATATTCTGTCCAATAAATAAAAGATAAAAGGCCTAACAGAAAAGATAGTATTTTTTATGTGATTTTTTTAAAGAGGTAGAACATTAGTAAAAAGGGGTAAAGCTTTACCTACTCAAAGCAGGTAATTATTCACGAAAATTTCGACTGAGATCTTTATCTTCTCTGATAAGATAAGTCCTAATAAACTTCCAAAATAAAGGAAACAATTATCTATCAGAAAAGATATAGCTACTCTAACAAAGGTGGTTATCGACTCTACTATAAATATACTGACCCGTATCACCTCTTATCTCCTCATGAAAAACTCATACACGCGACACTTAGACATTAAGAGGTCAGACACTGCCATATTAAAAAATTTAAGCTTTACGTTTAGACTCAAATCAACGTTTTAGGTAACTCTATAACAGATATGTTAATAAATTAATGTTTTTAGTGAAAAAAATGTAATTAATGTTAACATAAATATAAAGTAAATAAAAAAATTCGTGAATTAACATTGCTTTATATTTTATTTTATTAATATTCCGATGTTGGAGTAGTCTCATCTGGCTTCTGCTGGTAACTTTGAGCAAGAGGACAAAAACAGCCCTGCCTCCGACCGTCTCATAGCAAGTACAGGTAACAAAGCAAACCAAACCAAACCGAACTAAAAAAAATACAAATTACAAAAGCCTCCATTCGCAAAGAAAAGTTAATTAAACAACTTAAGTAGTCACCACTTGCTTAGTGTTTCGTCAGGAAAAAAATATCAAATGCCCAAACAAAACTATACCTCGTGAAATCACGAATCATACTTCAATGGCTTCCATCTCCGGCATTTGTTCATCTTCCTATGCTCTCAAGCTCCGAAATCGGAATCATTCTCCGGCGTTGACCAACCCGTTCCGGAACGGACCGGAGCTGGCCGCGTTCCCGAGCAGACCAAAACTCGGTTCGGATCGGGCCCTAAGCCTCGTGTCAGTGGCTCGGGAGGTGTCTCCGGTCACCAACGACGGCGCGGATGCCGCGGTACCGGCGGCGAAGGGGTTCAAGAAGAAGACAGCGTTGGAGAAGGATCCGAGGGAGCTATGGAAGAGGTACGTGGAGTGGCTGTACCAACACAAGGAGGTTGGAATGTACTTGGATGTGAGTCGGGTCGGGTTTACCGACGAGTACGTGGCGGAGATGGAGCCGCGGTTCCAGGCTGCGTTCAAGGCCATGGAGGAGCTCGAGAAAGGTGCGATTGCGAACCCCGATGAGGGACGCATGGTTGGTCATTACTGGCTTAGGGATTCTAACCGCGCACCTACCACGTTCTTGAAATCTCAGATTGATAACACTCTTGTTGCTATTTGCAATTTCGCCGATGATGTCCTCACTGGTAAGGTTAGTAACTTCATCTCTCTCTCTCTCTCTCTCTGGATGTGTTAATCGCACTTATTAATCGGACTTAAAAGGGATTTAGATGTGAATCGTTTAAATGTAGATATGCTTTGCAAAAACAATTAACATAATTGGTTATAATCTGTCTCATATCTCACAATTGATATGTAAATGCCTCTTTGAGCCTTTAGGCCCTTTTTGGAATTTCTGATACATGTATAGAGATAGTGTCAATTTTTCAGTTCCAGAGACAACAGTAAACTCCTGAAATTTATAGGGACAGAAAATACTTTTGTATTTCGGTCTTATTAATAAAATCTCAAGAGGCGTGTGTTATTGTCTTGAACCTAACTACACTTATTCTGCAAGAAAAACAATGTAAATATGCTTTATGATAGTATGCTATTGTGTAGTTTGATTGTAGATGGCTTCACCAAGAGAATGATTAATTATTGTTGTTGTTGATGATGTTCGTGTCTCTAATTTCTTATAATGATTTGTATATGGGAATGTGGTTTGGCAGATTAAGCCTCCCTCGTCGCCGGAGGGTCGGTTTACTCAGATACTGTCTGTTGGAATTGGGGGTTCAGCTCTTGGCCCACAGTTTGTTGCGGAGGCATTGGCTCCTGATAATCCTTTGCTCAAGGTATATTGGCAATCCATAATCTCCGTTAACTATGTTTGGCCCTTCTTTTATTAAAATTAAACTGCAACAGCAAGTAGTTATTTCTGTTGGTCTATGAATCAACAAGATAAAAATGGTATTGAAGTAACAAAAAAATAAACAAAGTAACGTAAGTAGAAGAGTGCATTAAGCTTCTATTGAGTAAACATGTAGTATGCCATGGAGAAAAGAATGAACAATAAGAAGGAAGGAATTATCAAGCCAAGTAAGAAATGAAGAGAGTACATGGGAAAAAATAGAGAAAGAAGTAGAATGCAGGGGGAAGAGAGTACATTTCTGAGAACGACGATGCATAGAAGAAGCTCAAATTAGGGAAAATAAGAAGGGGTAACAGTGGAATAACAAAAAATATCTATGGACAGAAAGGAAAAAAATTTTCATAAAAAAACCCGTCTCCACCTTCCCAAATCCCGTGTTCATCATTGTCCTTCATAGAAGAGTGGACACAAAAATAAAGAAAACTGTTCTGGAGACAATGTGTCTAGTGTCTATGTCTCTGCTTCCAAACACTTCTTAAATATTCACTGTCAATATTTCTGTGTTCTGTCTCCAAAAACAAAAGCAGCCTAAGTTCCTACATTTATATGTTCATGTTATTGAAAGTTGCTGTTGTATGCAAAGTATGTTAGCAACCTGAGATATTTAGTAATGGATTTTGGACTTTTGACAGATAAGGTTTGTGGACAACACAGATCCCGCTGGAATTGATCATCAAATTGCACAACTTGGTCCTGAGCTAGCTTCAACACTTGTAATAGTCATTTCAAAGGTTTGTATGGAGATTATACTTCTAAAAAATTGATTGTGATGTTATTGGTGTATAAGGATTTCTGACTTAAAAATGTCACTATCTTCAGAGTGGAGGTACTCCTGAGACTCGAAATGGTTTATTAGAAGTACAGAAGGCCTTTCGTGAAGCAGGCTTGGATTTTCCGAAACAGGTTTAATCTCAGGTTTCAACTTTTTATTTCCTCATATTGTTACCAAGGAATTTGTGCCAAAATGGAAGTTTAGGTGGTGTGATGGAGATAATATTGAATATGAGACTTGTTAGGGTGAACAAGCTACTTGTCGAGATTGATTTACATTCACCCGTCTGAAGACAATCAAAATCCAGTTTTGCTCAATGCTACCTTTTCAAATTCTCATAGATTTGCTTAGCATGTGCAGAAATAATTAAACTAATTGAATTATCTTCTTTTTCTTCCCCCTCCCCCCCCCCCCTAATACTTGAATTGCTAAAAATACCTTCTAAATTAATATTTTCAGATAAATTGTCACTTTGTATGCTTATATATGATATTAAAGTGACATTTATTGGAATGTTGATTTTATTGCTTTTGTGTTTTCCATTTTTTTAACTGTTGTGAATTTCTAAATGTTATTCGTCCCTGCATCACTCACATTTGCTGCCACTGTCGGTTCATGGACATTTGTGATCATTTGCTAACGCATGTTTTGTTGCAGGGTGTTGCTATAACACAAGAAAACTCTTTGTTAGATAACACTGCCAGAATTGAGGGCTGGTTAGCTAGATTTCCTATGTTTGATTGGGTGGGAGGTAGAACGTCAGAGATGTCTGCTGTAGGCCTGCTTCCAGCGGCCCTTCAGGTACGTGAGGGTTAATGTAAATTTAATTAGTTTGTTTTTGATATTTTATATTCACCTATAATGCTTCTGGTTCAGGGCATTGACATTAGAGAAATGCTTGCTGGTGCAGCATTGATGGATGAGGCAACTAGAACTACTGTGGTATGTATCAGTTTTAAAAATCATCTTTTAAATTTACTTTCAGAGTTGTGCTCATGGAGTCGAACGAAATTCATGTATGATAATGCAAGATGCAATAAGTATTACTCAATAACTTGTCATCCATCGCTGGGCTGCTGGTGCTTCATGCTGCAAATACATTATTACACATGACATATGGTGATAAATGGACATAATTATCCAGACATACTGCTTTTATATGCCGAAGACCAATTTTTCAGAAATTCCTTACATTCTTAATAGTGACATTATTAAAGAGTGGAAATAGTTGTATACTAACATTTCATTTTGAAGTTCAAATGCTGCTTTACCATCTCGTCTGCTTGAACTTGCTTCTCCTCAATCGTAAAGCAAAATATCAAAAGGGTCTCTGTTTTGACATATAACTTTGTGCAGTTAAGGAGTAATCCTGCGGCGCTGCTGGCTCTATGTTGGTATTGGGCTACAGATGGAGTAGGATCCAAGGTGCGAGACTTGTATAATTTATCCATGGTATTTACTTCCATTTTATTGCTCTATTGCTCATTATTCCCTTTTTCCTCATACTCCATAGGATATGGTCATCCTTCCGTATAAGGATAGCCTGTTATTGTTTAGTAGATACTTGCAGCAGCTAGTCATGGAATCTCTAGGCAAGGAGTTTGACTTGGATGGGAATCGGGTATGTAAATTGTCTCATTCTTTTGTTCGGCAAATCTGAATAACAATTTTTTTTTTTTTGCATTTCCTCCTGTGAAAATAATTAGAAGGTACCCGAAAGTCCTCCACGATAATTTTGAATAGTTTTTCTTGTACCTGGAACTTGCCTAATTGATGTTTCTAAAAAGGAACCCAAGTTTTCCTAGGATGATGAAATATTGAAATGATCTAATTCCGATTTCTGGATTCCATAGGTCAATCAGGGAATTAGTGTCTATGGAAATAAAGGAAGTACCGATCAGCATGCGTGAGTGTTCATGCTAATCTTTTCAATTTTTGTGTTGGCTTTATGTAGTACATGGATTTGATTAATATCTTGTTAACATCTGCCTCCTCACAGGTATATTCAACAACTGAGGGAGGGTGTACACAATTTCTTTGTGACATTCATTGAGGTGCTCCGCGATAGACCTCCGGGTCACGATTGGGAACTTGAACCTGGTGTCACATGTGGTGACTACCTGTTTGGTATGCTACAGGTCTGACCTGCCAACCGAACATATTTTCTTATGGAACTTAGTTTGATTATAAAATTATTTGTTCTGGATCATTCTTTTCTCGGTTCTAAAATTAAAGTTTCTACAGGGAACAAGGTCAGCTTTATATGCTAACGAGCGAGAGTCAATCACAGTCACCGTACAAGAAGTGACCCCAAAATCAGTTGGTGCTCTTATTGCACTATATGAGCGTGCAGTAGGGATATATGCCTCCCTTGTCAACATAAATGCTTATCATCAACCTGGTAAACTGTCATTTTGCTTGTCTTATGATTTTGTTGATCTCATAAATATTCCTCTTAACCTTGTCAGCAATTCATACTGCAGTGGATATCCAAGACTCCGCTAATTTATTCATTCTAAAATCTAAATTCTAATTTCTAATTTCTGAAATATGATAATCACTTAGGTGTCGAAGCCGGAAAGAAAGCGGCAGGCGAAGTATTGGCTCTTCAGAAGCGGGTTTTGGCCGTGTTAAATGAGGCAAGGTATGATTATGAGCTCAAAACAACACTGCCCTTCCTGGGATCTTTCCAACAATATCCAATGATGTGCTAGCATTAGCATCGTTCTTGTTGTTCTTGTTGTTCTTGTTTTCAGTTAGTTCTATCCCTAAATTCTGTTTATCTATTACTGTTTTCAGCTGCAAACAGCCTATTGAGCCATTAACGCTCGATGAAGTAGCCGATCGTTGCCATGCGCCAGAAGATGTAGATATCTTGCCCAACACTCTTACTTTTCTCAATGATGTTTATTAACCAATTTATAGAATAATTGTTTACTAATATATTTTACCTTGGATGTTCAGATTGAAATGATTTACAAGATTATTGCTCACATGGCTGCCAATGACAGAGCACTTATCGCTGAAGGCAGCTGTGGTTCACCACGGAGTTTCAAGGTTTTTCTTGGAGAGTGTAACGTTGATGAATTGTATGCTTGAGTTAGACTAAGGAAATTCACCTGCAATAATTATTGATTTCGGTTGAATCTCCTCCATTAATAAAAATGGAGATTGTTGTTTAGACAAATTACTGCAAGTTTTAGCTTTGGTAAATAAAATTGAATAAACTGAATTAATGCTCAAAGTTCTGTTTTTCTTTGACAGACGCTTTTCATATTCAATTTAAAGTGTTTAATTTTGGTAAATGCAATCAATACACTGGGAGATAATTAAATAATCCGAAAGTGGATAATTTGGTGATTTAATGATGATGCCAAGTTGAGAAATGTTATATAGTAATAAAGAAAGGGACCTAATTGATGAGAGAAAGACATCTGTTTTATTCTTAAGTTTTGGAGAATCATTTATGTTGGGAACGGATAGTTAGTGAAAAGAAACATAAAAAGAAAAAAAAGAATAGGAGAGATACATGCTTGCCACACTTGTTTGATGTCATGGGGGTTTAATAACACAAAAATTGCTTATCAATGTCATATGCTACTGATTCATAAGAAAAAATACACTCTAGTTTTAAGGGTGTAATTCTGTTGAAAAGTACTAATAATTTAGAATACCATACAAACAAAAGTCTTGTGATTATTGAAAAATAAAATTTATATTTCTAGTGTCTCGAATACATAAAAAATTGAATATTTACTTAAATTGGTCCCGAAAGAATTCCAATAAGAACATTATCTAACACAGGATTGAGGACAAATTGGTCCCTATCTTGCAAAATGTAAAAATGTAGCCATTTTTTAGGGACTAATCTGACTGATAATATAATTTGCTGGAGAATAATATATCTGTATATTCATTGTCTACTATATTCTATCTTGTTCTACATGATTGATGAGTGTGATAGTGTCTTGTTCTTGGATATAGTAGGGACTGCTGTCTGCACTCCTGGAGTTTGTTAGGTGATAATGGGACTAGTAGCAATGTGTCAAGCGGGGTGAGAAATCGACTTGAAAAAAAAAAAAGGTCAAAATCCTATATGTGATTGTGAAGCCAACACCATACTTGTAGAGTCTAACACGGAGAAAAATTCAAAGAGATCTTTCTTTAGTTGTCCTAATTTCAAGGTGAGTGAATTTAGGATTTCATTATAATATGGGTCTCTACGTAATGTGGCTCTAATAAGGGTTTCGTCTTTGCAGAAAAAGCTTCCACATTACGATTTCTTTGTATGATTTGATAGGAATTTTTATTATCAAGTTGCTACTAGTGAGCTAAATACTGTAATTAAAGATAGAATCAAGAAGTTAAGAGAACTGGCTGATGTACTGGAGAAGAAAAAATGATGCTGTAATTATGAAGAGAGGCTAATCCAAGATTGTATAAGCGTGTTTTTTTTTTTCCTAGGATTTATGATTTGTCTTGTCTCTAGGATGTAAGTTGCTTAACAAAAGATTTAAGTGGCTTTTAGGTATTTAGAAGGTGCATTGACATGATGTTGTCAAAATGAATGTTGTAAATGTTGATCCTAATATGCAAAATATTGAGTTTGTTAAATGTTATTAAGAGTGTTCAACCTCTGAAAAAAGTAAGAACAATATCAAAAGAAGACTCGTCAAAGTAAATTACAAATAAATAATAACTTCTATGTTGAAACCAATTTCAGTGTTTGGTATTAAAATCATAGTAGCTACCTGCTAACAATAGGCAATCAAAATAAGTGTTTGGTATTACATTATAAACAGTGATTACATACGACATGAATTTTAAAAACTAAAAACCATAAAAAAAATAAAAACAGCGACAAATTTTTAGAGTGTAGACAGCAGTCTTCATTGTATCCAAAAACAAGACACAATATACTCATCAATCACATAACACAAGACAGAATATAACATAAAATGAACATAGTCAAACATATTGGTCCCCAACGAATTATATTATCAGTCAGATTAATCTCTAAAAAATGACTATATTTTTGTGTTTTGTAAGACAAAGACCAATTTGTCCTTGATCAATCTCACGTGTCAGTTAACATCTAACTCAGCTGGTTAATGTACGACGTGGGACATTGTTGTTAGAGTTTGACAGGTCGAGTTGACAAGAGGACTAATTTGACGGACACTAAAGGTTGTTAGGGACTCACAAAGCTATTAAAAATTGTTAAAGACTAATATGTTTGATGTAAAATTTTTTGACGATCAATTTGGGTAAATACTCTAAAAAATTTAAAGGGATATTCATTATTATCTTTGTAAGATCAACTAGGAAACCAATTTTTTAGCTAATATTAACCTTTTTAAAAGAATTTTTTTACCTTGAATTCTAAATCTTAACTAAATTCTAAATTATGAACACTAAATTTTAATCCTAAATCTTAACTAAATCCTAAAAGAATACTAATAATGAAAAAAGTTTAATGTTAACTATTTTAACATTAATTCTGTATACTTATTCTACTTGTTTAATAAGTAATTTTAATATTTTTTTTTCAAAGATGAGAGTACTTCATTAATTAATAAAAAAATACTGCTGTCCAACAATAGACCAACCAAACAAAGAAAAAGAATGTCTCCCCAAATAAATCACTACAACGAAAAGAAATAATAAGCTTAAGAAGAAGAAAATTTCTTGAATCAAGGGGAAGAAAAACTTGATGAAACATGCAATATCTGGAGCTCGACCAGCAACTTGGTGGAGGCGAAAATCACTTCTAATGGGATCTTCTTATTTTCTCGAAAACCCAGGAGTTACATTCTTTCCAGCTATAGTAGAGAAGGATCGCCAAGAGAACAAAATCGTCTTCATAGTTTGGGTTCAATTTGAGCTTTTCAACCATCGCTTGTCACCACTGATGAAAGCAAGTTAGAGGCACAATTGGGAGGAACCCATTCAAGTGAGAACACACCCAAATTTTCTTGAAAAAGTTACAGTGTATTAAGCAATGAAGTATTATCTTTGGATTTTCATGGCAGGAAGGACAAGTGTCTCTGGTTGATGGAAATCTCTAGTGGAGCAATTGAAGGACTAGGAGTTGTTCGTGGAGAGCTTTCCAAAAAAAAACCATAAAAAATCTTTATCTCGTGGAGAATTGAGAGTTTCCAAAGGCAATTCCACATTTTCTTTTGTTGCAACAATGGGGACACAATTCAATTAGCTCATGCATAAAGTTGTAGGCTACTTGATAACCAGAAGCAACATCATAACATTGTGATTTATTATTTATCCATTGCAATTTATTAGCACCATCACTAATTGTAGTGGATAAAAATTATGTTATTGATATCCTGAAAAAAATGTTCTAACACCAGAGATGGATTTCATTGTTTATGTTCATTGAGCAGGTCCTTCAACAAAAAACAACCGATGCTGAGCAACTTGGGACGGTGAAATTGGAGGGACTGTGAATGGATAGGGAGGTGAAAGCTAAGGATCCTCAAAAATTTTCATCTCACTGCCCATGCCAACACTCCAGGATAATCCTTTTTCAACAACTGTTCGACCTTCCAATAAGTTGTGCTAGCCCCAAGAAGTTAAGCTCCCAACTTCATCTTCTAGAGCATTTGTGTATCTGAAATATTTGCCTTTAAAAATCCTTGCTAGAAGGCAATTGGGTTGTGTCGCCAGTCTTCAAAATTTCTTGCCCAATAGAGCCAAATTTTGAGCACTGAGATCTTTAATCCCCAAACTTCCTTCCTTCTTAGGTCGGGTCATAGTGCTCCAACCAATCCAAGTCATTCTTCTCTCTGACCTTCATTTTGTCCCCACTAGAATTGGAACAAAATACTGTGAATGTCAGACAATAAGCCATCAGGGGGTTTAAAACAAGAGAGTATAAATTGGAACAGCTTCTCCTACTGTCTTAAGTCGTCTTTTTCAGCCATTTACTTTCTTACGCACCCCTTTTGTTTCTTCAAATGTAGCTTTTTTAGATTTAGAAACAGTTGAAGATAAACCAAAATATTTATCTTGCACACCAATATGATCAATCATTAGAGATGCTGCCAATTGTAACCGAACTGACTCGATGTATTATTACTGAAAAACACAACCGATTTATTTAAATTTACCTGTTGCCCACTAAAGCTCTCGTAAGAATCCAACAACTCCATAATTCTTTAACAAGATTCGGAGGAGCCTTGCAAAAAAGAATTGAGTCATTTGCAAATGCTAAATGGTTCACCCTAGGACATCTCTTTGTTACTTGAATGCTCTGAATTAGTTTGTTTTATTCTGCCTTGTATAGCAAGAAGGATAGACCTTCTGCACAAAAAAATAGGCATGGGAATAACAGGTCACCTTGACGAATGCTTCTACGTGGTTTAAAAAAATCATAGGGTTATCCTTCCAAAACAATAGAATAAGAAACAGTAGTAACCAATTCTCGAATCCAACCAACAAAAGCATCGTCAAATCCCGGTTTATTTAGAATAAACAAAAAAAAATCATTCTATTTTGTCATAAGCCTTATTCATGTGTCTAACTTCACAGTCATTTCAGTTTCACAACCTTACCTTTTAGTCTTGAGGTGGTGCATATATTCGTGAGCTATAAGAATATTGTCTGAGATCATTCTTTCCTTAATAAATGTACTCTGGTTAAGACTCACTAGTTTATTTATTATACCTTGAAGTCTATGAACAAGAACTTTAGATATAATTTTGTAAATGACAGAAGATAAACTAATGGGTCTCACCCGAGTCATATCAGAGGCATCTGGAATCTTCGGAATCAAATATATATGTGTGTGGTTGAAACCTTTTAGTATTCTTCCACCTGTATTGAAACTACGTACTGCCCGAAATAAATCCCTGCCAACCAAATCCTAAAATTCTGAAAGAATTTTGCAGTCATGCCGTCATCTCCTGGAGCACTTTAAAGATGTACACTAAAAGTAGCCCTCTTCACTTCCTCAAAAGAGACCAACCTTCATAACCGACAGTTCATAGAAGTTGTAACCTTAGGTTCGAAGTTCGTAAAAAACAAATATGGATCAGTTTGGCAAGTTGAGGTGAAAATTCCTCTGAAGTAGTTTTCAGCCACTACTGCAATATCCGCATTCGAAGTAGCTACCTCACCTTCAGGACTCACAAGCCTCCAAATTTTATTACCCCTCATTCTGTTTTTAAACTTCTGATGAAAGAATTTTGTGTTTGATCCCCATCTTTGAGTCACTTGACTCTGGATTTGGCTTTCTAGTACATTTCTTCATCATGATAAGCTACCTCAAGTTTTCTCTCCAATTCGGTTAGTTCGTTGTCACAAAAAATTCCAGCTAATCTCAGTTCCTCTATGCGATTAGTAAGTTGCTCAATTGCCTTTCTTGAGTTTTGGTTGCTTGATTGCTATGTTTAATCTTCTGTGCCAGAATAAGCATAGCTGGTCCTTCTATTCTCTCCTCCAAACATCACAAACAATCCTCCTGACCTCTGGCATGAAATTTAAATATTCTTTTAGATCTTTCAAAACTCGGTTTGGAATCCATAAGAAGAGGTGCATGATCTGAACCCGATTCTGATTATCTAAGAGTCATTGAAGAGGGATAAAGATTCATCCAATCAACACCAGTGAAAACCCGATCTAATCTTTCTTGGATAATATCGGCCCCTCTGTTTATTGGACCATCTAAACGGCCTCCCCAACATGCCTAAATCCAAGAGAGAAGTATCATTAATGAAATCCTGAAAATTAGTGATAGAAGATTGAGATTTATCATTATCACCCTGTTTTACAGCTTGGCATTGAAGTCACCCGCAACTACAACTTTAGAACTGAATTGCTGAATTATAGTTTGTAAATGCGTGAATTGAGAATAGCGAATCTGCTCATTTGTGCTCAAACAAACTCCTATTAGCCTCCATCTCTCTGCCAAAATTAGATCCCTTATTCTAGCCACAATGTAAAACCAGTCAGATTGCAAAATTTGGATCTTGACGTCTTCTTTCCATGCCAATACCATGCCACCAACCATACCATCTAGCTCCACCAAGAACCAGTTTTAAAACCCGCAGACCGCATTTTAGTTTCCACCTAGCAAGCTTGATTTTTTGTCTCACAAAAAAAAAAAAAAGCTCGAGGGAGTGGGAACGTATCATCTCTTTAAGATTATGGACTATCAGAGGTCTCGCCAAATTCCGACAGTTCCATATCAATAGGTTCATGTCTCCTTGGGTATCATTTGACGGCTGGCACCCTCCACCTCAGAGTCAGCAACATGTTTGTCATCCGAGCAGAATCTTCATTCTCTTTGTTTGTCATCTTTCTTTACCTCTCACATAATTCTTGATTGAAGAACTTTCCTGTTGTGCTAAATGTTTCATGTTTGGAGCTCTAGTCTGTTTTATAGTGAATAGGAACAATGATTTTTTCAAGGCGATCTCCTTTGATAGCAGTCTAAGCTCGTCCAAAAGAGTTAGAATACAAGCTTTTAAAGGAGTTGATCAGTTTTGGCAGCATCACCCTTGTTACCTCCTATGTTGGAATTTGTTTTGCTCCTTGTGTTTGCTCTGAAATTGCTCTCATCTCCCATACTTAGTTTCGAAAAACCCTCCAAAAGCCAAGAAGGTGTGCGTTTCTTTTTTGGTTAAAAGACATTCTCATGTGCTGACCTGAATTTGGAGGAATTCACATCCTCTTTTCCTTCAATCCTCTTTCCTATTTGATATGCCTTTACCCAATCTCCAATTTTGTTCTGTTGTATCTAATTATTTGCTGAATCCACAATCCAAATTGGGCATGTCTTAGCTTCTTGTCCCAACCTAGCGCAATAAGTGCAACAATTGCCTAATTGATCATACTGCAACCCTACTTCAATTAGTTTCTTATCCGGGCTAGCAACTTTAACACTACCTTGGATCTCCTTCTCTCCATCAACAAAAATTTTTGCTTTGAGAATCCTTGTTTCCTTGTCCCAAACCTCAAAAAATCCCATGTCATAAATTCTCCCCAACCGTTCACCAATTTTCCTCCCTACTTCCAAAGTTTTGAATCTCTCGCAAATCCCAGAATTATGTCCAAACTGAAAATTCTATGATAACCACTCCCTCCAATTCCTCTTAATCACTCCACCTTTTAACGTGCAAGACATAGTTCCTAAATAATCGCAGGGAGCCTTTCTCAATTCTCATCAATTCAGCTTCCAATCACACAAAACCCAGCCAGATTTTTCCATATGGCCTTTAGTGCGTTCTCCATGGTGCCTATTGAAAAGGATCCGTCCACAAACACTCTCCCTCTTAAGCTATTAGCACAAGACTGCACTCCCTCAAATATATCCTCTTCTCCAAGATAGATAACCTCCTCATCACGCTCCTCTGGTGGTTGTTCAAACACATGATCCTCACGTCTCCCATCCATGCTAAATTGCCGGCGTCTACTAGTCACAATGCATGGATTAAAGATACTCAGATCTTAAAATGAAAGTGAAAGAAAACCCTAGTGGGTACTAGAACCCTAGCAGGCCACAAATATCTTAATGTACTTTTTAGGTAATTCATTTCATATATAATGCATTTATTTAAAAGTAGGTGTATAAAACTCATGTAATCTCTCATACTTTATTCAACGGTTAAAGCCAAATAACAAATTTTGAATTATGCTCCAGGACACAAGATTTGAATAAGACAAGTTTTGAATAAGATTTTGGATTACACTAGAAAACATTAGACCAGTTATATTTACATCAAGCCACACTAAGATCAATTGATCTTTGGTGCAAAGAAATTGAATTCGTATATAAAACTAGAACAGATTGTGGAAGGCTAAGCTGAATCAATTGCATTCAACTACCTAAGTTGACAACCACAACTTTGCTCCAAGCTACATTACCAAATCAGAGAAGCTTTGATATGACCTGGCATGAAGTCCAGAATGCTTTAGTTGCAGCCCTTACAATAACAGGGTTTTGGTATATCCTGCCGACAATGTCAAGTGCCAAATGAAACTATTAGCTCAACTGTGACGATTGAACTAATTCAAAATGATTCTGTTTTGAAAAGGCTCCACTATTATAAAGGAGCTATTATTATGTTACTAAACTATGTGTGTGCTTGGTTAGACGTTAAAAATGGGATGAAATTCTTCTGGAATTAGTAAAATTAACCATGTATCTCATCCACAAAAAATGTCCACCTAATTTTAAACCTCCGATCAAACATATTGTAAATGAAAAATGCAAGTGACAAGATGATAAAACTAGACATTTAATATCCATAACTGAAGATTACTAGAGGAATGCTAACAAGGCAGAAGCCAATTTCATAAGTAAAATGTGCGACACGTTTCGCAGCAGATGAATAAAACAATTAAGTTCTGCAATTTTAAGTCATGTGAAACCACTTACCCAATAGCCGTAGCTCCCCATGATGCAACATTATAAATAACTTTGCTCCCATCCCAAGCCTTTTGAAGCTTACCTTTTTTCTTTTTCACTGAAAAAGTCTTGCTGAGGGCTAATAAAAGAAATATAAAAAGTCAGCAATTCATTCCATTTTTCAGCTAACTGACAATAATATTGCCTCAGTTAGAGCATAGCCATGAACATTCATCTGAAATACAGAGGTAGATGATGAAGAGAAATGATTGTTTTCACTAAAATATATGGAAGCACAATGAAGGTAAGCCATTAGGAACGAAGCAATTAAATTCACCTTCTTGGAGTTGAAGAGGTGTCAAATCCTACAAAGAGCAAAGGAATCAATCAGAGAGATCAGAGACAAAAGTAAATTTGACGACATGTTTCTTATTATCGATCATAGCTAAAATTAATAAAGCAACATTGTCCATTGCTTGATAACAAGCAATTCTTGAGCAACAGAAGAATGAGACAGCTTCAGTTAAGCATACTATGGGAAAAGCCATAATAGTAGTTTGGATTGGCTTTTGAAAAAAAATACTTATTTTTTTCATCTTTTTTAAAAAGATATTTTTTTAATAGACAAGCTATTTTACATTTGGATAAAATTTTCAAAAAGAATTTTCAAGTATTAAAAATGCCTTTTGCTTCTGCTTTTTTAAAAAGCAAGGTATTAGCTTTTAGAGAAACAAAATAATTTGCTTTTTTAATAAAAGTATTTTTTAAAAGATGTATCCAAATAGGTTTAAAATTGAATAAAAGTACTTTAATTTTGTACATTTTTTACTCAAAAAAGTCAATCCAAACCAACACTACATCTTATGGCACATACTATAAAGCCAATCCAATGACAACAAAATATGTGAATTACATACCTTGGTCTGCTTCAGGGATAACAAATATGCAGCCATGAAGCAAGCGATGCCTTCCACAATATCTTCTTGTTTGACAAGAACATAATCTTCTTGGTCGGAGTCAACATCTTTATCTTCCCAGAGATCATTATCACTGACCATATCCCAAGAATTACCTTCTTCTGCCATAAACCATAAACAATCAATTTCTGTAATCAGTATTCAAGGTTTCAAACAACAAAAGGAGCAACTTGTATTACTCAAATCATCAAAATGCAGAAATCATTTTGTGATGTGTAACATACCAGCTGTGTCACGTGAAAAAGATGCCTGGGCACATTCTAACTTTTCAAGGAAGCCAGGGCATTCAACTCTAGATTTGATCAGATCACATAACTGCATTGGGACACAAAAGCTGCTGTGTTAGGAATCTCATTAACATTAAGGACAGTGTTCAGAATCGGTCATTTTAAACATTCATAGTTCCATTGCATCACACAGGAACCACTATCAAACAAACAAAAATGACATCATCAAATATAAGAATTTATGTTTCATGTGCATTCCCATCATATCTATTCTTCCAGCAAGGCTCAAGACTAGAGTAATACTTCTGTCTCTAACTCTATATGTATATGTATATGTATGTTAGCTCATTCACACTGAATCAAATATGACAATGCTCAAAGATGCGCTCGTCTAATAAATGAGCTCAAATTTCTAGCTCATGCTCTGCTCGTTAGCTCCCGAGCTCAGTTTACTGATCTACCAAGGAATCAAGCTATATAATTAGCTCACGAGCTGACTTACTTACTTCTAGACCTAATCTCTTAAGGTCTAACCATATACTCATATGCACCAAGCGTACAAGAACAGGTTCTCTTTCAATTCCAAATGTCATATATCTAATAAATATAATTCATTGGCCTTTAATTTGCTGCTTGAACTTTCAGAAACTTGGCTTAGGTGTAATAATTAGAGCTCCAGATCCTGCTATCGACGTTCAATTATGACTACCAATCAACATTCACTTTATCAAGTAAGCTTGTTTTTTCTGACTATTAATCAAAGATTAAAAAAAAGTTTAAACTGATAAGGAAGTTAGTTCATGAAACCTAATTACATATCCTATCCTATCACAACAAGAAGTCAAGAACTCCCTCCCAACACCATCACAAACCCTAAACAACAACAGCAAAAAACAGAAAAAATAAAATAAAAAACGAAAGTACCTCATCGGTTTCAAGATCAGGTGGTGGTGATGGTGGTGGGGTAGGATGAGCCCCAGAACTGTGTTCATGGAAGATGGTATCAGTAGAATTATCGTGGATAGTTGATTCAAGTGCTCTCTGACAATGGTGAAGAACGGCTTCAAGGGTCTTCCTTTTCACACGAAGCGATTCCCTCTCTGATTCCAAATCCACCATGGATCTCTGGTCCATTACCTTACCCCAAACACCCACCACTCTGAAATTTGAGAAACTCCCACAGATTTCAACAGATTAATTGAAGAAGACGAAGAAGAAGAAAGTTCCCTCGTCCATAGGGTTAGGGTTAGGGTTTTTTTTTTTTTTCTCCCCGCTGAGATTGTGTGTGTTAGAAGGTGGCGGTGGCAGCTCAAACTGCGATTAAATAAAACCAAGACTAATAAATTTTCAAAATAAGAATACAAATGATAAATTATTCACTTAGAAAAACTGTAAAATGACAAAATTGTCTTCCACTGAACAAAACTTTTTGTTGCATGGTAAACTCAGATTACCAGAATACCAGATGGCTAATTAGAAAGGTGAAAATTGAAGTATTGATGTGATCTGTTTAATTTTATTTCAAAAATTTTCAATTTGCATTAAATATACTCTTGATGGTTAATTTTTCAAAAAATTTAAGATCAATTCAACAACAATTTCATAAGAACGACTCTCAACATAAGCAAATTAAACATAATTTTCATATATTATTATTAGATTGCTCTTAAATTTTTTGAAAATTTAGCCGTCAAGGTATATTTGATGCAAATGGAAAACTTTTGAAATAAAATTGAAACAAAATAAAACTTAAAGATATTTTTAAAATTTTTACTAAATTTTAGAGACAAAAAATATACTTTACCCAAAAATTATATATGATTTTTTACTAATTAGTAATTATTTTTCTATTAATTTATGAAATAATGAAATATACTCACAGTTAAAGTTATTTAAGTATTTTACTTTATTATTCTACAGGTTTAATTATTTTAAAAAAAGTTTAAATTTTTTTTATTAGAATTGTCATAAAATATTATTCATTAGTAATTTATTAAAATTTAAATATGCTGTGTATATATAAAAAGCCAACTACTAAATTAATAAAAATATATATTAAAATACAAAATATATATTAAAAATAATTAAATAATATATATTATATATAAATAAAATCTCAAAACACATAAAAAAAATTTTTAAAAAAAGCGCATACTAACACAATGTGTAATGTGTGCTCGGAACTTTTTGTTAAAAATTATATGTAAGTCGACTTAATATAGAAGTTTTTCGAATAAATTTGATAAAAATTTCATGTGAAGTTTTATTAGACGAGATGAGATGAGACAAGATGATTCCCTTAACCTTAATCACAATCTTCCCAATACTATTATATGTTATATGCTAATTAAGTCATTAATTAGATTATAGATACGTTTGCTTTGGTTTTGGTCTAGGTCTAATTTGGTTTGTTTCTCATGGACATCTTTTTCGTGCACTGGAATTGTTACCTCTGCATTCACGAAATGTGCATCTTTGCGTTACAAAACTATAAAAAGTTAAAAACAATATAATCCTCTTTTTAATTTCTTTTAAGTCTTTCAGTCTTTCACTCTCTCACGTTTGAATTGCAACTCCCTCCACTTGGACGGTGTATTTTCATGCAAAGTGCAAACTCGTCCTCATTTCTATTGTCCATGCATTTTCAATTAGTTCTTTTACACAAACACCCCAAAACTCAAATATAATATTGTTCATAAGATTTTTCCTTCCGAATTTAAGAGTTATTTGAATAAAATTATAAAATAAATTGGAGATACGATATTGTCACTATTTTTCTATTCTAAATTCTCGTTATTTCGAATTTGTTATCTTCAATAATAGAGGTATATCTATAAAGGCTCTGATATTCAAGTTAGCATGGGTCGTAAGAGGAACTTAGATAGAGATACACCTGATATACGTATTTACTAGCTACTCTCGTCATAAAATACTTGATACTTTATTGTGATCTCTCTTCATATAATGTCTTTTGGCCTATATATAGTCAATGTTATAACATTTTTTTTTAATAGTAGAATGATTGTTATAATGTAACAATTAACTTCATAAAAATTAAGAGTAATGCTACTTGTACACTAAAATTAGCTAATAAAATCAGCCACCAGTATAAAATACATGTTGAAATATAAATATACATTAAAAATAAATTAAACTACACTTGTATTTATACACAAATACATTGGTAGCTAATTTTAGTAGTTAATTTTGGTGTACAAATAATATGTGATCCCAAAAATTCAGAATTTGTCTGTTATTATTTTATAACTATGGTTTAATCATTTCAGAAATAAAGTGATTTATTAACATTTTTAATTCATTTTTTAATTATTTTTAAGTAAATTTCTTTAAAAACAGAAAAAAAGAGAAAGCAAAAACCTAAGAAAAAAATCCTAATCTGAAAAGAGGGGAGCCAAGGAAGAGATACCCTCCATCACAAAAAAAACCCTAGCTTCTATCGAGGTTTTCTTCCTCAGGTCATCACATCGCGTTTGTCTCATTGCTGCCGCCGAAGTTGAACCAGCCCTCTTCATCCACTGCCATAGCATCAGCATTGTTGAATGTCGTCTCTGCCGTCACATGGCATCCCCTGTGTTCCATGGCCGTCGGTGCTTCCAGTTCCTTTGTATGGGACTTCGTATGTTGGTATGTGTTCGTAGCCGTTGTGGTCTACAGTATTGTTGTTGTTTCCGTTGCTGTCGCACTGTGTCTGGTCGCAAAGCTTTTCCTTCAAACTTCAATTGCTTGATGAATTTTTTTCATTTACGTACAATCTATTTAAATGAGTTTTTTTTTCTAATTTAAAATAATTGTTTGGATAATTGAATGATGGAATGTTCCAATTTAGATTAGTTGATTTATGATTTTTTTTTCAATAAATAATTGTTCAAAGATTATTCCTTTATTTCTAGTTTTCTACCACAAATTTTTATATTATTTTTTAAAATAATAATATGCTCTAAAATAATTTATAAAACTTGAGCAAAATAAATCATATCTTTACATGTCTAAGTGGCTTTAGGATTTTTAATATTTTTTAATAGAGGATGAATTTATGTCTTCCTATTTATAAACTTTGATCTCTAGATGTCAAGTAGTATTTTTTGTGATAAATTTACAAAAAAAAATTATTCGATTTTTTACTTCAAAACTTTTAAGTTGTTACTAAACCTCCAAATCCTTGACCATTTAATTGGTCTAAAAATTATAAGCCTTTAAAGCGTATAATAATATTATCACAAATTAAAATTTAAAACATTTTTATCATTGCAAATATTTATATTTCACCGAAAATATGAAAATATTTACAAATTTTAATATGTGTCATATTATTCTACGCTTCAAAAGCTTATAATTGCTAGACTAATTAAATTATCAATGATTTGAAGGTTTAGTAACAACTTAAAAGTTGTGAGACAAGAAATAAGAAAAAAAGGCTTTACCACAAGAAACATTATTTGACATTCAGAAATCAAAGTTTACAAAGTTGAAAGACAGGAAATTCATTCTCTATTAAAGAAAAAAATATTAAAAATCCTAATTAAACTTTTCGAAGGCAAACCACATCCATACTAAAACACGTGAAGTTATGATTTATTTTATTTAAATTTTTATAAAATATTTTAGAGCATATTATTATTTTAAAAAAATAATATAAAAACTTATGGTAGAAATAAAGGAATAATCTTTGAAGAATTGTTTATTGAAAAAAGGCTTATG
The DNA here is from genome assembly GCF_000817695.3 of Arachis duranensis. Classification (NCBI taxonomy): domain Eukaryota; kingdom Viridiplantae; phylum Streptophyta; class Magnoliopsida; order Fabales; family Fabaceae; genus Arachis; species Arachis duranensis. Next base: position 13,973,977 of record NC_029779.3, read on the forward strand.
AGTCAACTAATCTAAATTGAAAAATTCCATCATTTAATTGTCCAAAAAAACTTTAAATCGAAAAAAATTATTTAGATAAATTACACTTAAATGAAAAAATTAATCAAGCAATTATTTTAAGAGAAATAATTTTTTTATTTTAAATTCAACATTTTTTTGATTGAGTTACTATTTCATACATACTAAATTTAATAATTATTAATTTTGACAACTTGAATTTATTTTGATATGTTTTCATCGGAATCTCAAAAACTTGGATGCTTAAGCCTACAAGCTACGAGTTGCGGGTACCCACTACGGGAAGTCCAAGAAACTGAAAAATACAAAATTCAATAAAAATTAGTTTGACATTCAAGAAATAAAAGCGTCGACTCTTGATTCTAGAATCACAACATGAAAAATTTGATTAAAAAAAATCTAACTCCCAAACTCATAAATCGATATGGTAACCTATGATTGATAGAAGTTATGGTCAGAGTTTGGACTTATAAGAAAAGTAAGCAAAATAAAAAATTCCACCTTAAAAGATGAAACACTTGGGTTGATATCTAAAACTCGAAAAATCTTTTTCAAAGAAAAACATACCGAGTTTGGGTTCTATTCTGAAATACTTCTATAAGCCTAATACTAAGAATCGGTTTCAAGAATATAAGAAGTTCTAAGAAACCGATTTGATGATTAAGTATTCTATCGGGTTCCAAAGAATATGTTATAAAGAGGATACTATATCCTCATAACTCATTCTAATACCTAATAACTCAATTTTATGAGATTAATTATTATATTGCAACTATCATTCTACTATTAAAAGATAGTGTTATAACATTGACTATATATAAGCCTAAGAGCATATATAAAGGGAGACCACAATAAGACATCAAGCATCTTATGATAGGAGTAGCTCATGAAAATAACAACCCATATAAGAGAAGCTCATAACATCATAACATCATAATATATGCACTATTCCAAATACGTGCACTCATGTATGATCTCTATCTTAGTTCCTTTTGCGACCCATGCTAACTTGAGCGTCGGAGTCCTTGTAAAAACACCCTCCCCCATTGGGAATGATGACCTCGAGACATTAGAAACTTGAAATAGAAGGATGACGACAATATTGTATCTCCAACTTACTCTCTACAATTTGGATTAATCTTTGAATAATCTTTTGAGCACCATCAGAACCATAATACCAAAGTTCGCCATTTCATTGTCTTGGGCCCGGTATATTATGTCCATGCAATGCAAGAGATGCGTCACAAGATGCAGGAATTAGAGCATAAACTTGTTGAATGTTTGCAATCGCGATTCTAATTTCAAAGTCATACGACAAGAGGACAGCGGAATAGCCGAGAAAGAAGAACGCCGGAGAGATCCTGAGATCACCAACATGAGGATGATTGCCAACGATCTCATTCGCCACGAAGAAATAGGAGAGAGTCTCCCTGATGTGAAGAGTACATCGGGATCATGAGAGACAAGGAAGATCTAATTCCTAGTCTTCCAGTCTAAAAGAAAGCGAATTTCGCAAAGAAGTCCAAGTCCTAGAAGGCATAGGGATTCTCAGGAACACGTGATCGTGGGCCAAATTCCATTCGCTTTACATGTTCTTCAGGTCAGGCTGCCCAAATACTTTGACAAGTTGATAGATCTGAAATATGAAGGTAAGTCAGACCCTCAAGAGCACATTGACGCCTTTGAGACATGATGAACTTAATGGGTGTAAGAGATGCTATAAGGTGTAAAGCATTTTTTATTACACTATATGGGCCAACGATGGCATCGTTTAATACTTTACCTTCTGGTTCTATCTTCGTGTTCCACGATATCAAGACGACCTATCAAATTTTTTGCTCACTTCACTACAGGGAAAACTCAAGCCAAGCATCCTATTTCACTACTTGGTGTAGAGCAGAGAGTTGAAAAAAAATCCAAAATTACCTGGATCGCTTCAATAAGGCACTCTTGGAGGTTAACACACAAACTCCTAAGGTCGTGCGTCTTTGTCTCATAGCTGGATTGCTCGAAAGAGATTTCAGAAGACATCTCACTTCCAAATATGTCAAATTCATGGAAGAAATCCATCAAATTACTTTGGAATGCATGAAGGACGAGGACATTTCGAGAGTAGTTTCGACCAAACAGAAGAACCCAACCCCCTTGCCTAATAAGGTCGGGAGCTTGGGACGAAATTCTCCGAAGTCGTCAGTTCCACATGTGGGAAAGTTCTCCACATATACACCTTTAGTTGCATCGTTGGTAGAAGTCTATCAACAAATTCCCATAAAGGTATATTGCTAAAAGCAAGAAAAATTTAGCCTAGAACTTCGCTAAATAAGTCCCGATATTGTGATTATCATAAATCTTGTGGTCATCGGACAGATGAATATATAGATGAGGAATGCTAGGGGACCAGCAACTTTTGTGATTTGTAGCCATCAAATAGCCATCAATGATGGTTTTAATGGTGTGAGATTAGTGTGAGATTTCATCCAATGACTCACTTTTCTTTGATAGTTACATGCTGGCCAGAATTTAACAAAGTTGCTGGCCCCCTAGACTTTTTCTATATAGATTTGAAAGACATTTTGGAGCCGCCTCGACGGCACAACGATGATGAAGATTGGGAAGCCAAGGGAAGCTCGCCCCTACTTGAAAATGGTCATTCAAAATTAAGGCAAATTTGGGTAAGGGGCCTATAAGTTGGAAAACTTAGATGGGTTCAAGGTTTCGAGAACGTGGAATGCCATTCACTTAAAGAAATATTTCTCTTAGTAATTATTCTTTACAATTGTTAGTGTTATAATAAAAGGCACTCTTTTCCTATTTATTTAGTCTTTTAATGAGGCCTTATTTTAAATATTTTGATACAATCTGTTTGATGAAATGATTATCAATTATTACATGTTTCATAATTTGTTTGTATTGACAAAGTTGAAAAGTCGATGTAACGAAAAAGCTCACACACTAATGGAGTACTTCATAATATTTACCAATGGCATTCCGAGCAGCATACTCATTAGCCAGAATGGTTCGAATACTTAAAGATTAATTATTCCAGAGTTCTAGAAACATTTGGATACTCTTAGACTCAAAAGTATTGACACCTTGAAGTTGGATTTTAGGGGACGAGATGTTAAAGTTCTAATATAAGTTAAACTTTTTTTCATATTCCATAGTCATGAACAAAAGTGTTGTTCCCTCTACTGTTTCAACCTTGGAGAATCTCTCTTTGAAATCATGATAGGATTCTTCAAAAAGGTTAAAGATTCTCCTATTTGGGTTACCTCAGAAAGAGATAAACCCGCGACCTTGCGAGCTAAAGGGCATGGTTAGGTAAAAAAAATAAATAAAAGAAGACCCTATAAGAGGCATCTAGTCCAAGGAAAGAACACAATAGCTCGAAACTTCGGATAATGTCCCAAGTGTTTGGATGAAGTTGTGATGGGACACATCTTGTATACCTAAGAATATCTTGTTGAAAGGGTGTGAAAGGAAGACAGACTCCAAAACGAGTAAACGATGTCTCGTAGTTAGGAGCCTGCATGATTGTTAAACTGGCAGAGACTATCTTTCTGACTCGGGGCAGAAAAGACGTATAAGTTTTCAACGTTGGAATTAAAGATAACCCCGACTTCTCGTAACGCATCTAGCTCATCTTGGGTGATGGTGGAGACAATAAATTTCACTTCTTCCAAAACTTAAGAATAAGGATCCACTTGTCGAGTTGGGTTAGGATGTGGAGCAGGTCTAGATGATGACGTACTGACTCTCTTGCAGGTAGCAATTATCTTCTTCTTCAGCATCTCATATACCTACAGGAACACCACCACTACGTTACGAAAGGGAAGTTCCATAAAACACTAAGGGGACCAAGAGAAAACCCAAAAAAATCTCTATAATTTTTCGTAAGTTTTACTAATGTTCAAAATAATGGGATATTTAAATAGTGGTACCCCTACTAAAACGTAAACATGCATAATTTGATAGACAAAATTATAAAATCCCATATCGATAATCATATAAAATCAACAAAAAAGGGTAGTGAACTATTCATCTAGATGGATGGAATTTGAATAGCAAGTATGATTTGAAAGGTGGAAGAGGAAAATTAAGTCTCCATACCTGAATAAAGGGTACTGTTGCAAATGTATAAAAGGAATAGCAAGCATACCCTTTTGGAAAGATCCTGGAGTACTATAGGAGTAGAGGAACTTGAAATTTTTCTTCCTAAGGGTCTGTAGGTCTTTTTGAAAGAGAGAGAATATTTTCTTTTAAAGAAAGTATTAGAAATGAAAGTAAAGTTAAAGTGGAGTTTTTATTAATAAAGATTAAATGCAACATTGATTTATGGAGAGAGAAAACTGACAGTTTGAAAACCAAGGGAGTTACAACTTACAACCGCTCAAATGAACGGAAAGATTTCTTAAGCATTTTTTGGCGCTTAAAACCCAAATAGGCTTGGTCCATTAAACTCGGGTTCACGACAATATCGTAAGTCAAGAAATCCAAGTTGGGGCACTATTCTGAACAAGAATAGTATATTAAGAATTCGGTTAAATGAAATCGATATGTTATCAACTTAACACAAGGGTAACGTATATCAGAAAAATGAATAGAGTCATAACTCAAAAATCTGATAAGTCGTGATATCGAAACATATACTCAAGGATGTAAATGCCTAACGGTTACTTATTGACAGTATAATACAGGGAGAGGGGAACCTCGAGGTAAGCTACATTCTTCTCACTACAATCATCTTAAAAGCACTATTGACTTAAGTATCAGAGTGCCTTTGCAGGTTGTCCTCTCAGTCTGGTGTTAACACGGCTCAAATCAGGGTCTCAAAATTTCATAAGCTCGTGACCAATCAAAAGTACGAACAATTGTCAATGTTGTAACATTCTCCTTTAATAGTAGAATTATGGTTACAATGTAACAATTAACCTCATAAAATTGAGTTATTAGGCATTTGAATGAGTTATGAGGAGTTAGTGTCCTATTTGTAACATATTGTTTGGAATCTGAAGAATACCTAAACTTGGTTCGGTAAAATATTTCAAAGAGGTGTTTGTGCATTTCATCACATGCTTGCATTTGGTAAATACAAAAACTCATGTGCTTGTACTTGCAGCTTTTAAAAGTTAGCAGTGCTTTTGAAACTACCTCAAAGGGAACTTTTCAAAGTTAGATCGTGTTTATCAAAATAAAAAAGTCTAATATAACCTCGTAAAATTAATTAATATATAAATTTAATTCTTACATTAATGTCTATATAGTATTTTTAAATTTTAAAAGTTATCTTACCAAACGCACTTCTTGTTGTTTGTGCTTATTAAAATGGGACTCAATTAAATGCTCCTTACAACTCTTGGAGCATCGAAACTCCACAAACGAAATAGTAAAAAAAGGGGGTTAAGTACGATTTTAGTCCCTAAGGTAGGGGTTGAAAATTTTTTTCGTCCCTAACTTTTTTTTGCTTACAAAATCGTCCCTAAAGTTTAACTTGATTTTAAAATCGTCCTTTGAACCAAAATACCCTTTCCTTTTTTTCTAAAATTCTCATTTTCTATTCTTCTTTTTTTTCTTCATCACAAAAGCAGAACCAGAAGCAACCAGAAGCAGATAAACAAGACAAGAAGCAGAAACAAAAGCAATACACATGAATAATGGAAGCAGATAAATAAGGCAACCAAAAGATAAACAAGGAATACACATTGAGAACCAAAAGAAACAGAAGGCAACAAAGCAGAGTCTTGCCTTCCTCTCCAACAAAAGAAACAGAAGTAGAAGCAACTAGAAGCACCAACAACAACAATGGAATAAAAAAGAGTAAACACAAGAAACCATAATCATCAACAACAACAACAATAATGGAATAAATAGAAGCAAAACACCTTCCTCTAAATCTGAAAAATTAAAGAAAAAAGGAATAAAAAGTTGAAACAGCACTGCAAGGACCTCGAAGAAGAGCAGGTGATATGCGAATCGCGAGGGGAAGGGCTGCGGCGGTGGTGGGAGAAGAGGGGCTGTGGTGGTGAACTGCGAATCGTGAGGAGAGGAGAGCTGCGGTGGTGGTGGCGGATCGCGTGGAAATGGCTACGGCAGTAGTGGCGACGCCGCGAATTGCAATGAGAACGGCAATGCGGTGGTAGCAGGCTGCAAATCGCGATGAGGATGGCGCTGTGGTGGTTGGCGGCGCTGCGAATCGCGACGTGAACGGCTTTGCAGTGGTCGATGACTCTGCAAATCACAAGGAAGGCACTGCAACGGTGCAAATCGCGAGGGATGACGGCACCTCGAGGGATGGCGGCGGATTCCCTTCCTCCTCTTCTTCCCTGAACACCCCACCCCTCCCCCTCCTTTTCCCTGAAACCCCCTTCCCCCTTAACGCGTTTTCCCTTCCCCCTTTCTCCCTTAACGTGTTTTTTTTATATATTTTTTTTATTTTAGAGTAATTTGGTAATAAAAATAAAAAATTTGGTAAAATAGAATGATTTTAAAACTAAGTTAAACTTTAGGGACGATTTTATAAGCAAAAAAATATTGGGGACGAAAAAAATTTTCAAGCCCTATCTTAGAGACCAAAATCGTACTTAACAAAAAAAGTTGTATTTTATGTATTTTTATCATTATTATTTTCATTTATTTTTGTGTTGGATTAGTATACTAAAACAAACGAATTTGGACTAAGGTAGTAAGGCTTTTCCATGTTTTGTGCAATAAAAAATTTGTTATAAATTTTAAAAAGACAAAAATATTCTTTTAAAATTAGAGTTATTCAATTATTTTAAAGATTAAAAATTTATATTGAATTTAAAAAGATAAAAGTACTCTTTTTGAAGAGTAATGTTAAAATTTAAAATATCTATTTAGTATTAGTAGTCTTTAAATGCTTTAAAAATTAAAAATTTGTCTAGATATTAAAAAAAATGAAAATATACTATTTAAGATTAATTTTGAAAAGACTAAAATATCTTTTAAGATGATTGTTGTTTGATTAAATTATAATATTCAAATTTGATTTTAAAAAGATGATGATACACATTTAGATAATTTTAAAAGGATAAAAATATTAGATGAATAATTAGCCAAATAACAAATGATATCATAAGCAGTAACAAAATTTAATGTCTCGAGTAATTTTACTGGATTAAATCCTAAACTTAATAGCTCCTTAGATTAATGTCAAACTAACAAACTTTATCGAATTACTTGTAGATTGAAAAAAAAATTGTTAACTTCTTTAAACTAGTTGATATTCCATAATATGCTAAATTAGTAAAGAGCACCTCATATTACAAATGTTGATATTATAAAAGTTATATGTTTTCCTTCTTGAATATTAGCCTTCCTCTTAAAAAATGCATCATCAATTCTTTGATTTTTTATGACTATTTTATATAAAAATTTGAATATATATCCAGTAAAATATGTAAAAAAGAAATTAGAACGACAAATATTAAAATTTATAATATTTATTGAATTTTTTTATCAATTTATACACATACAATAATATCAATACTTATTGAATATTCTAATATTTTTTATCATATAAAACATTAAATTAAATAAACGGTAAAATATAAAACAATATTAAATTACATAAATAAAAAATACCAAATTTTTTATATTTGAACTCAAAGGTAAAGGGAGTGTTGCTTATTGAATAGAGAGCTGCGAAATGCGAATACACTCAATTCAGTCCAAATCTAATATGTTTTGAATGTTTAAAACTAAAAATTATTGTGCAATAAAAGCAAGAGATGAAGATTAAACTTTGGTATTTTAAGTCATAATAAAATATTTAAGCCAACTGAACTATTTTTTATATTTTAAAAAAGTATTACTAATTTTTTTAATAAAAGTTTGGGAGGGGGCCATGCCCACCCCTTGTCTGAACTAAGCTCCACCACTGCCCACAGCATAAGCTATGTCAGGCCGAGTATGTTATAAGTAAATTAGTTTTCCAACCAGTCGCTGGTACCTTTCCTTATCTTCTAGGGTGGCACCTTCTACTATCTTTAACTTGTGATTAACTTGCATGGGCGTATCTATTGGTTTACAATCCACCATTCATGTTTCTGCCAGAAGGTCCAAAATGTACTTTCTTTGGGAGATAAAGATTCTTTTACTGGATCGTAGAACCTCTATTCCTAAGAAATATTTTAGTCTTCCCAAATCCTTCATTTCGAAGTCTGTAAATAGGTTCCTTCTCAATTTTTTAATTTTTTCAGTATCATTTCTCGTTATGATCATATCATCCACGTATATTATTAGGCAAGTAATTAAATCTCCTCGTTTTTTCAAAAAAGGGTATGATCAGAGTTACTTTGCTTGTACCTATACCTTTTCATGGCATCTGTAAATCTTCCAAACCAGGCACGTGGAGATTGTTTAAACTCATAAAGAGCCTTCTTTAACCGACAAACTTCATGTTTTCTAAATCCCGTTGAGAAACTTGGAGGAGCTTCCATGTATACTTCTTATTTCAACTCTCCATGCAAGAAAGCATTCCTGACGTCAAATTGATGGAGTGACCAATCTTCATTTGCTGCTATTGAAAATAACACCCTGATAGTATTAATCTTTGCAACCGGTGAAAAAGTTTCAGTGTAGTCGATATCATAGGTCTATGTATAACCTTTAGCCACCAACCTTGCCTTGTACCGTTCAATAGTGCCATCTGCCTTGTGTTTAATGGTGAAAACCCATTTGCACCCGACTGGCTTTTTTCCTGTTGGTAGGATACACTTCTCCCAAGTTTCATTCTTCTCTAGAGCTTCCATTTCTGTATTCATGACTTTTCGCCATTCAACTTTCTCATTGGCTTCTCGGACAGTTCTTAAAATGTCTTTTGTTAAGAGTCTGGTGAAAAAAGCCTTTACAACATCTGCTATTCCTTCTCTAGCCACTCTTATCAGGTATCTTGAGTTACGAGAAACATGTTCTGGTGAGTACCAATCAGGAGGCATCCTTCTGTTTCTTCTTGGAGGAAGAATAAAGGTATTGGGCTCTGGTTCTTCATGTTCCAGTGCTAACTGTTATTATTAGTGGTCTCATTAAAAATAGGGAGTAAATTATCAGATTGACAATTACTTATCTCTTGTCTGACATTCTCAATAGGACTCTCACTGGTTGTATGTACCGAGTTATTTTCTACGTTGAGTGAAGTATACTCGGTGGCTCCATCTGCTTGCTCTATTTGAATAGTTTCTGGGAACAAAGGTTATTTAGCCAACTTGGTGGTTCATTATTGTTCTCCCCCTGAATGCCATGTTGGCAGCTGAAGTAAAATTCGGATTCTAAAAAATTACAATACATGGTCACATGAATACAATGAGTGATTGAATTATAGCACTTATATCCCTTTCGGTGTGTAGCATACCCAACGAAAACACATTTTTTTGCACAAGGATCAAGTTTGGTTCTATTGACTTTGGGGATATAGACAAAGACGGAACATCCAAATACTCGAGGTGGTTAGGTTAGAATAGACGGGATTGCAGTCTGAGTAGCCAAGATTTGTAAGAGTGTTTTGTGGTGGAGAACTTGGGTAGGTAGGCGATTTAGTAAGTAGGCAGAGGTCGCTATAGCTTTAGGCCAAAAATTTTTTGGAACTTGTGCATCAAAAAGCATGGCTCGGGTCATCTCAAGTAACTTACGATTTCGCTGTTAAGCCACACCATTTTGTTGGGGTGTATTTGGACAGGAAGTTTGATGGATAAGACTATTTTTCATAAAAAATCGCACATTGATTGGTTTATAAATTCCTCACCATTATCTTAGTGAAGTACTTAAATTTTCTTGTTGAATTGAGTTTGAATTATTTGGTAGAAAGCAAAGAAGTTATCAGATACTTCAGATTTGTGTTTTAAAAAATATACACAAGTCATGCAAGAGAAATCGTCCATAAATAACACAAAATATTAAAAATTATTATGCGAAATAGGGGCTGGGCCCCACACATCAGAGTGTATTAGAGAAAAACTGGAATTGACTCTATTGTTGGTTGGAAAAAAAAGAAACTCTGTGATTTTTTATACGAATACAAGTTTCACATTTGAGAGGTTTAGTACTACTTGTAAAAAGACTAGGAAATAGAAACTTAAGGTACCTAAATGAAGGATGTCCAAGAAGCCTGTGCCATAACCAAAGTTGCCTAGTAACTGTTCTGTGAGCAAGCATTGCATGACCCTGGTGTGCTACTTCATCAACGTAGTAAAGGCCGTCTCGCTCAGTACCACGCCCTTCCTTCGTAAGAATGTCCTATAAAAGACAAAAGGTAGAGTATATGAGTACCACACAATTTAGTTTCTTTGTTACTTGGCTAACAGACAATAATTTTGATGATAATGCAGGGATATAGAGATAATTTTTTAATTTCAATTTTTCTGAAAAAATAATGGAGTCTTCTCCTTGAACATCAATTAAATCTCTACTAGCTATTTCAATATAGACTTTTGAAGGTATAGTCAAACTGTTAAAATAATGGAGGTCATGAGTCATAGTATTAGTAACCCCACAATCGAAAATCCATTCATTTATTTTTTTTTAATTGGATTCTAATTTTGGGTCTCCCTTTATATTGAGTCGCCATTTGGGCTGAGCAGTGAAGGAGTTCAGTAGTCCTTGCCCTTATCGCCGCTGCTGCCTTGCCATTGCCATCGTGACTTGCTTTCTCTCTTCTGTCCTCGCCACCGCTGCTGGTGACCTCTAGCTCACAGCGGCGGCTCCCTTACTCTGATTTCTCGATAACTTGGGATTATTTTTCCACTAATCTGGGTAACCCACCATCTTAGAGTAGTTTTTTGTGTGTTTCTTCTTTCTTTTTCCACCAATTGCTTTTTTTCATCAGAGTTGCCCATCATGGATAATTATATCCGTTTAGTTTTAAACCAATTGACATATTGTCAGAATTGGTTTGAGATGATCGCATGCCAAAACTATTTGGTAACATATTTGCAATTTATAAGGTCAATTCGTCAGAATTTTGAGTCCCTAGAACCTAACTCTGCTCTGATACCATGTTACCATGTTACCATGGTACAAAAAGTTTAGAAAAGAAACGAATAATTATTTAAAAAAGTATTATTTTTATTATTCATATTTTTCATTACAAGGTTCTTACCAATATATAGACAAAGAGTACATTAAAAGTACGCTCATTATGGAATAATATCCTAATAAATTACATTGATTTTTTTCTTATTTTTTTATAAAAGGTTAATTAGAAAGGTTATTCTATTTAGAATCATTTACTCCACTCCTTTTATATGTAAATATTTATCTATAACAGTATAAAGTAGGAATAAGGTAAGATGACTTTCCAATCCCTTGTACATCAAGAAACCTTAATATAGTAGTTGGAATTAAGCAAAATCAACTAACTCGAAAGATTCTGATGAACACTCAAAGTTAGAATGCTGTTCGTCGATCACCGCCGGAGCGATTACGCGCCATGTATCACGATGGCTGCTTCACCTTCTTTTGCCTCTGCTGCTTAGGTTTACCATTGCACCTATGTTCGTTCAAATCAAAGCTGTTTGAAAATTTTTTTTCCACAGTAGTTGCATTTGGGAAGAGGACGGCGGTACTACAGACAAATTTTGGTTGGTTGGTGATGCACGTGATTCTTCCTCCATCTTCAGTTTTAGTGTGCGCGAAAAAACTCTTTAAGTTCAGAGGTTTTAGTAAAACTCCTTGTTCTAGAATGAGGAATTAACTCCCAATACTCATATAAGAAGTTACGGATTTAAATTTTCCTATATTTAAAAAAAAAAGAAACAACTTTAATTCCTAAAAAAATGTTACTATGGTACAAAGAATTTAGGAAAGAAATGAAAAATTATTTAAAAAAGTATTATTTTTATTATTCATATTTTTCATATGTGATTACAAGGTTCTTACCAATATATAGACAAAGAGTACACTAAGAGTACGCTCGTTATGGAATAATATCCTAATAAATTACATTGATTTTTTTTAATCCTCTTTGATATTTTTCTAATTTTGTTCCCTAATTATGATATTTTAAGGTGCCGCCTGTCCGAGTTCCTTGTGAGGAAATGGGGGTGGTATTTGAAAGAGACTCTGATGCATAAATTAGAAAGGGTTTTAAACAATTTTTTGGTAAATTAAAACATGAGTTATATTGGGATTCCAGTGTATTTATAGAGATGATGACCATCTTTGTTAAAGTAGTTCTATTTTTTCTGATAAACAAGCATTCCTTTTATTTTGGGAGTTTGTTGGGATCAACTTTTTAGATGAGATAGATATAGTTGAAGAGATTCATAAAGGTAGTTATTTACTTTGAATAGGTAAGGTTTAACATTCTTATGTTAGTGTCCAACTTCTTTAAAGAGTGGGATTTATCTTAAAGTCTATTTTTATTGGTGGACCTTTTGTGTTATTGGGCCTGAATATAAACAATAGTTATGTTGGATAACTATTTATTTTATATTTTAGATATTCATATATTAAAATTAAATTATAAAGTAAAGTTAGAAAAAATAAAATAAAGCGTGATGAATAAATTATATGCGTACAATTATACAAATATAAATTTTATGTTGATGCATAAATTATTAAAAGTAAATGCATCATATATATCGCTCTTAATTTGTGTTGCAGAGAAGATAAAATATGAAAATATGTTACGATTTTAAAAAAAATTAACTTCTAAAAGTTAGCTTTTATAAGTTCTTTTTTAAAAATAAAAATTTTATCAAACTAAATTTTAATCATTAAATTGAGTCTTTAGAGCTTCTTATACTTTTGAATTTAGTTGTTAGTATTAGATTTATAAAAATATTCTAGAACAAATATCTTTTTAGATAAAAATTCAAGTGTAATTTATTTTTTGTGAAATTATTAATTAAAAATTATTAAATAATTTAATATATTTGACTAAATTATTATATAATAATTATGAATTATCAACTTCTTCATGAATTTTTACCATCTTCCTATTATATTAATTTGGTGAGATAAAAAAATATTTTTATACCAACTACGTAATTATTTATTCAAAAGAACAAATATAATTAAACGATTATGTAAAATATCTTATACTGTCAATGTAATAAAATTGTATTCTCTACATTATTATCCAAAATATGATAAAAACTCACATACAATTATCTTTATATAAAGTTAATAGTTGAGATCGTTAAATGATAATTTAATCAAACTTATTAAATCATCTAATAATTATCAAGTATTAACTCCGCATAAAAATAGTATGGGTATGTAAAATTAATAGTTGAAAATCGTTAAAAGATGATTTAACTAAATTTATTAAATCATCTAATAATTTTCAAGTATTAACTTTCGCATAAAAATAGCACAGGAGTTTCCATCCTAAAATATTCTTTTATCCAAAAAAAAAACTAAGAACACCAATAAGAGTGGCAACATGCACCTTATCCTAAGAGTGACAACAGGCACTTTATTTGCGGATACTCAATAAAAATATATTTTATATAAATGTTAAATTAAAAATCTCTTATTAAATGAAAAAGATCTAACTATTAAAAAAAGTCATTAATTAATAATTTAATATATTTTTTTATATAAAAATTAGTTCTATTTTAAATTATTATCAAGTTATATAATAATATTGTCCATGGGTGTATATTGCCTGACCTTGTAATGTTGCTTGTCCTTGTATATTAATGCATGTTTGAGTGATATCTGACTGATATCTATAGGTATATCTGACTCATATCTATGGGTGTATCTTGCTGATATCTATGAGTGTATTTTTTATTTCAGAAAAAATGGCAGCCAGAAACCAAGTTGGAAGAAATGTAAGTGTGCTTAGATGAAATAAATGTCAACTAGGTAAATGTGTTTAAAAAGTAAATAACTCTGTATTACATTTCTCAATTAACATGGTTGATTAAACAGAATATTCTTTTTAACTGTAGGACGAGGTAGACCACTTTAGAGTGGAATATGCTTCCAGGATTCTATTCTATGACGTGAATCTAGACAAAGCTAAAGCCATTAGGAAAAGTAATGCAATAAGACTGTCCAAGCCATCCTCGTTTTTATTGAGTCCATATTGTCAAATAGATTCTGAGGATATTGACACTGTTTAATGTAAATGTTATATAGTCCTGTAACAAATTGAACACATGCTGTAAAAATTTTTTAATTATAGTTCTGTTTATTGTAAAATTTCTTTCAATAATTAAAATCTCTCTGCTGTATTCAAAATGTATGAATTACAGGTACTATAATATGAAGGAAAAAATCAAACCAAATATACATCCATAACTTGCCATTTTTTACACCCAAAGAACGTTGAATATACACCAAAAAATCTATCCCCCTAATGCTTTATCCCTAAAACCCTAAACACGAAACACTTAAAACCTAAACCCTAACCCGTACCCCGTAAACCATAAAACCCTAAACCCTAATACCCAAAACCCTTAAACTATTGTAAAAAAAATAAACAGTATTTTATAACATAGAGATCCTTTGCGTGCTTCTCATCCCTGTCCAGAAGTGGTGATCCAGATAGATTGGAACCCATATATGACGGTCTTCATAGAGATCTGCAGAATACACCCAAACACAGACTATAAATACACCCGAAGAAAATTAAATTTACACCTCTACTGCAGATTTTAAACAAACATTACCTGAAAGCCACTTGTTGTCCACAAGACCAAAATTCAGTAGAAATTCATTCCAATTCCTATCAAATGAGTCTTTACTATGAGAGTTCCAAACAACTTCGCTCATTTCTTGTTCAATTTCTGCATTTGCTTGGAATCTTCTTCATGATGTGCCAAATACACCAACGGTGAATTGTTGTTGGCATACAGGCCTTTAAAGCCCTTTTTATTGATGCGTATTGATCGGTGAAAAATCCTTTCGGAGCATTTCCTCCCATGCAACGAAGCCAACATTGAAATAACCATTTGAATGATTCAATTTCTTTGTTTTTCATCAAAGAGCATCCAAGAAGTGTTGACTGACCGTGGTGATTCACCCCGACAAAAGAACCACAAACCAAATTATACCTAAAACAAATTACCATAGTGCAGAATGAAAAATCATTACGTACACCCAACAAATGCTTTGTATACACCCAAAAAACACCCAATACAGCATCTTCAAGGGTGGTAAAGGTCATTCCAACCTTTGGAACAAACTGGTCATCAACAACAGAGAGAGGCTGTAGAATACACCATGTCAAAAACTAGAAATACACCCAATCATTGGTAATATAATACACCCGAACGGCACCAACTCAACCAAAATGACAATAAAAGCCATAAGCTGTAAATACACAGGCTGCAGAATACACCATGACGAAAACTAAAAACACACCGAATCATGTCTCATATAATACACCCGAACAACAACAACTTAGCTAAAATAACAGAAAAAGCCATAAACTGTAAATACACCCACACTCCAGAAAAAATACACCCAAACAAGTTTTGATCTACACCCGAGCGTCTGCTATAAATTCCAGATAATCAATCAAATATATTACATTCAATCCACATATTTATGTTGACGCATTAGTCTCACAGTCAATGTTCACGAATTATTCAGTTACACAATGCTATACAAATTACTGCAACAAAATTCAGAGTAAATGTATGTAAATCAAACCTCAGAAACTTCGTTAGATTCAAATTCATAATCCACTTTGCCCTGATTCAGCTGAGAATCTGAGGTTGAATCATCCATTATCTTCAAAATGAATCCAAACTTTGATTTCAGTAAACAAAAATCGATAGAAAACGAAACTAGAGTTAGAAAGAGAGAAGAACGAGAAGAAGAAGAACGAGAAGAAAAACGAAGAAGAAAACAAATCTAGAAATAAGGAGAGAAGAACGAGAAGAAGAAGAACGAGAAAAAGAAGAACGATAAGGAGAACGAAGAAGGAAACAAATCTTTTAAATTTGGTAGTTACATATACGCGGGATCTTTATATAGCGCGTGTATTGGACGTAGGGCATGCAGCGCGTTTTGTGGGTTTATTACTTAATGAACTTGTAAAGCATATAAACCCTAATGGCTTGTATGTAGAGCTTTTCTGAATAAATTATATGCGTACAATTATACAAATATAAATTTTATGTTGATGCATAAATTATTAAAAGTAAATGCATCATATATATCGCTCTTAATTTGTGTTGCAGAGAAGATAAAATATGAAAATAATTTTTTTTAGTATGTATTAATTGCTTAACTTATATTTTATATAATAATAGAATATGTTAAATTTTTAATAGTAATCATAATTGTCATTTATTGAAAATATTGATTAAAGGTTATAATTAATATGTTTGTAATTTTTTAAAAAGAATTAATTTTTTTAGTATATATTAATTACTTAATGAC
>NC_029779.3:13990683-13993151 GCF_000817695.3 Arachis duranensis
ATATATTAACAGTGATAAGATTTTTTTATTTAATATGAAAATAATATATATTGATATCAAAAAATTAATAGTAAATATAAAAATAATTGTTAAAAAAAATTTGGTAAAATCACAATTTAATAATTAAAAAATTATTGAAGGGTAGGTATCTTAGAAAAAAATAATTTAATTATTATTTTTTTAAAAGTATTTTAATAAAAATACAATTTAATCAATAAAAAAATAATTTATTAAAAGGTATTTTAGTAAGCAAAATTTAATGATAAAAAATAAAATTTTTGCTAATGGATATTTTTTCAAAAAATAATTTATTTTTTCTTAAAAAATGGATAAAGTTAATATTAGTTAACATAAAAAATTTAAAACGAATTAAAGAGGAGGTTTTTTAAAAGTTAGAAGGGAGGAGAATGTACATTTATAAAATAGAGGGGAGGGAAGTGTCATTTTAGCATCTCGTAAGGGAGGGGAGTAGAATTTTAACATATATGCTACGACTTAAAAAAAAAGCTAACTTTTAAAAGTTAGTTTTTATAAGTTCTTTTTTAAAAGTAAAAATTTTACTAAATTAAATTTTAATCATTAAATTGGATCTTTAGAATTTCTTATACTCTTGAATTTAGTTCTTAGTATTAGATTTATAAAAATATTCTAGAATAAATATCTTTTTAGATAAAAATTCAAGTGTAATTTATTTTTTGTGAAATTATTAATTAAGAATCATTAAATAATTTAATATATTTGACTAAATTATTATATAATAATTATGAATTATCAACTTTACGTGAACATAATTTCATGAATTTTTACCATCTTCCTATTATATTAATTTGGTGAGATAAAAAAATATTTTTATACCAACTACGTAATTATTTATTCAAAATAATAAATATAATTAAACGATTATGTAAAATATCTTATACTGTCAATGTAATAAAATTGTATTCTCTATATTATTATCCAAAATATGATAAAAACTCACATAGAATTATCTTTATATAAAGTTAATAATTGAGAATCGTTAAATGATGATTTAATCAAATTTATTAAATCATCTAATAATTCTCAAGTATTAACTCTGCATAAAAATAGTATGGGTATGTAAAATTAATAGTTGAAAATCGTTAAAAGATGATTTAACCAAATTTATTAAATCATCTAATAATTCTCAAGTATTAACTTTCGCATAAAAATAGCACGGGAGTTTCCATCCTAAAATATTATTTTATCTAAAAAAAAACTACCAATAAGAGTGGCAACATGCACCTTACCCTAAGAGTGATAACATATACTTTATTTGCGGATACTCAATAAAAATATATTTTATGTAAATGTTAAATTAAAAATTTCTCATTAAATGAAAAAGATCATTAACCATTAAAAAAGTTATTAATTAATAATTTAATATATTTTTTTTATATAAAAATCAATTCTATTTTAAATTATCATCAAGTTATATAATAATATTATATTTTTTTTATAATCCATAAATAAAGTCGAATACTTACAAATTAAGCACAGATATAATTAAGATTGGAATATTTTTTATCCAAAATATGATTGAGCCTATATAAAAATCTCATTGCACAGATAAAATTAAGATTAAATTCAAATTCCACTCTGCGTGTCTATCCATTATAAAGGTTAAACACCAACACACCAAGTTCCGGGAGAGAAAAAAAAAACATAAAAAAGACACGTTCTCGTTGTTTTTGGAAGGTAATAATGTTAGAAAAAGAAGACAACGGAAACACAAAAGCACACTGAAGGATCATCAAACTATAGCCAAAATGACCAAAATGCCCCTTGTTGGTTTTCTTTTTCCCTCAGATTTTTTTGTTCTTTGCTTGTTCCCTCCATAACCATAACCATAGCCATGACGATGACGACTTCCGTTTTTGAAGGCTGACGTGTACAACTCCTTCACATTAGGAAGACCCGCTCCTTCCTTTCTTTGTTTATAGAGAGAGAGAGAGAAACACAATCACAATTCACAAACCACAAAGACAAAGACAAAGACAAAGTCACAATCACAAACACACTCCAATTCTCTTCTTTCGTTTTTGTGTTTTTCACCTCTTTATCCATTTTGTCTCTCTTCTTGAAACTTTTGTTCTTTTTCAATTTTTGAGGTATATGTTATAATGCCTCATTCAAAATTAAAAAGGTGATAGTGCTTTATGAGAACCTGCATTGCCGTTTTTTATTCAATTGAATGTGGTGAGCTTCGTTGGATAATTTTCTGGGATATGCTTCTGTGATCACAGATATGACCAACAAAAGTGCCGAATTGTCTCAGGTGGAAAATGTTTCATCTATCTCTTTTTGTTTGTTATCTCTTAATAATGAATATACACAAATGAGATCAATGTTAATAAAATGGATGATTCTTGTTTAACTGAATGATAGCTGCAAATTGAGACTGCTTGACTGTGCTACTGGGTTGAATCCACCTAAACTTTCTGCATTAA
>NC_029779.3:13993178-14017960 GCF_000817695.3 Arachis duranensis
AGAATGATTATGTTTTGTTTTTGTAGGGAACTACCGGGGCCACTATTCCCCTCCCTTCTACACCCCGGCCTCGGCCACCTGAGCATCAATTTCCTCCGCGAGAGGTTCAGCAAAATCGCGCCGGAAACACGAATACGGTAACTGTTGTCCTTTGAAAATGATGGATTTGACTAATGTGATATCCACCTTATGGAATCATAGCCCTGGCATTGCTACATTGATTCACATTTTTCCCATGTTAGGCTTTTGCATGATCTTATGTGTAACTTGTTGGCAATTATTCTCTAGATTCTCTTTATGTCACAGCTTAAGCATATATCCTAACTAAGATTGCCTAGACGATGAAATGAATGCTAATTTGAAAAGGAAAAAAGTTCATCACTATTAAATTAGATAGATTGAAGGCAAATATAGTTTTTCATATCTTCATTAATTTGTTTTTACTGCTGAAATTACTCTGTGTCTTTCTTTTACCTCAGTTCATATATTCTTGTGATTTTGTATCTTGCAGATTTTCAAGAGTGGGCCACTTTTCATATCTTCTAAAGGTTTGTTCACTCAACTAGTTCACGTATTTTCTCCCCAAGAAACCATGCATTTATGTGATTTTAAATGCATCAAAAGTCTTTTACCAACAGTACTAGCAAGATGTAAATGTTTAAAACCCAAGAGAAATATCATATCTTAGAACACAGTTTTTAGAAGTTTATCACACTCCCCAAAATAATGTCATATTGTCATTCCTACTAATTAATCATTTGTTAAACTGAATCATAAGCTCTTGGATGTTTGGCCTTATAAGTTGAGGGAAAAAACAGAAAAGTGCATTCATTTGGTGCCAATTTAATTGATGGTTACTTTGGTGTCCAACTGTTTGAATTGAATGTTCAGCACTCAGTTCACCAATTTCATGCACTCTTCACATTTTCTTGACATAAAGGTTGAATATATACGGGAAGGATAAGAGATGTGACCTCAAAGCATTCTCGACTTAATGGCTTTGCTAATGAATTTGTTGGGCCTGAAAACTGTACTGAGTTAGTTGATGCATTATATAACTTTGTTTTATATATATAACTATCATAATAAAGTCCAAAGAGATATCTGATCTGAACCAGTGTTAGATATGTAGGACTCGAGGAAATAAATGTGTTGAGTGTCAGTATTGAAATAATTTATATTTTCCATTTCTTCTTTTAATCCTTTCAATATTCAACCACTCAGCGAATATTTACTAAACAACATCCAATGCGAACCAAAATTTCTACGTCTGATATATATTGATGTGTAGGAATTGGATGGACATCTTGGAAGAAAAGGTGGTTTATTTTGACACAAAATTCACTTGTTTTCTTCAGAAGTGATCCGGTAAGTAATTCTGTTTTGGCATTTGAATTTGTTCAACTAGGTTTCCTTGTAATGTGTAAGCATTTATCATGTGTTTTGGCATCACATGAGATGCTCAACTAATTGAATAAATCAAATTGGTAATTAACCATGTAGTGTGTTAGCTTAGGGAACATAAATTAAATTTTGAATTTCACTTAAATTGTATGTCACTAGTTTTCTTAATAAGTAAAAATATATCCATGGAAGAAGTCTTGGGTTTAGCTTTTGAAGTTTTAGGTTCTTTTGTCAAATGAAGTTGTGCAGAAAGTGGACATCATTTCCTCCTTTTGGGGGATTTTCTAATTTTTTATTTCTTTCCAGAGTGCTGTCCCTCAGAAAGGAAGTGAAGTAAATTTGACTCTCGGTGGCATCGACCTAAACAATTCAGGCAGGTTGGCTTGATTTCTACAACTCCATATGATTACCATTCTGTTTATGTTCATAATATCATAAAAGGAGCACGAAGTTTCATGACCTCCTTAACAACATTGTCAAATTTTGTAGTGTCATTGTCAAAGCAGACAAGAAACTTTTGACAGTACAGTTTCCTGATGCTCATGATGGACGAGCATTCACACTTAAGGTAAATACTTTCAAGACACTTTGATCTTTTATATGCATGACGCATATAGTAATTGAGTTCATCTCATTGAGATAAAAATAGGCAAAGAGTGGAGAGCGTGAAATTTTTATCCACATGTAACTTATCAATCATTTGCTGACGATGTAGGCCGAAACTACAGAAGATTTATATGAGTGGAAGACGGCACTTGAGAATGCTCTAGCACAAGCACCCAGTGCTAACAATATGATGGAGCAAAATGGTATCTTCAGGAACAATTAGATTAATTCAATTGATATTTCTATGGACCAACACATGTTTCTGGTTTTTAACCTTTTAAATAACTACAATACTCACTAGAACCCACAGGAGGGTAGTGAGAAAGTTCAGAAACAATAATCAGTCCTAAAAACAACTTAGACAAGCCATAATACATGACAGACTAGCATGTATGCTCTTGTTATATTTTGCTTTACATGTGTCATTTGACTGCAGTTCAAATGTTGTGATGTGTACACTAAAAATGTGGTATGCACTGCTTCAGATAGTTATAGTTAAGTTTTTGTACAAGTTTGATCAGTGATGTGGATATTACATATCCATTTATTTTATGGTACTTGACAATGGTCATTGCTTTAAGTTTGTAGGATAATTGTTTCTTCTGTTTTATCTGGGTTATTTATGCAGATATTACACATTTATTTAACATTTGCATTGTACCTTGGCTTTAAATTTTTATGTGATGACATTTCTGCTTTATGCTGTAAAAATCCATAATTGGCTTGCTTTTCATTATGATTTGTCTGCACTTCTGTTATAGTGAAGGATAAGGAACCAGTTAAATCCATTGTCATTGGCCGACCAATTTTACTTGCTCTGGAGGATGTCGATGGAACTCCAACATTTTTGGAGAAAGCCCTAAGATTCATAGAAGAATATGGTAGGTTTTTAATTTTCAGGATTTTGGCAGGAAAAAAATTTATGTAACACTTTGACCAGACTTTGTTAAGAAAATATAAATGTGTGTGTATTGTGAATGTGACTACTTTTTAATGAGTTAGAGAATTTTTTAAATGCGTGATTGATGCACTATACCAGACATTTTATTACTAGTGCATCACTGATGGATGTCTTTTAACCTAGATTTTGGTTCTTTATTTTGCTGAAAAGTTTACCTTATCCAGCTTATTTAATCTTTGTTGATTGATATATTTTAACCTAGACTTTCATCCTTTATTTTCTATAGAAAAAGTTTACATCATCCAGGTTATTTAATGCATTGGTGTTTCTTATCAATGAGAGAAGGAACAAAATAAAAAAAGGAAGAGAGGAAAAGATGAACC
Organism: Arachis duranensis; assembly: GCF_000817695.3. Classification (NCBI taxonomy): domain Eukaryota; kingdom Viridiplantae; phylum Streptophyta; class Magnoliopsida; order Fabales; family Fabaceae; genus Arachis; species Arachis duranensis. The sequence goes on from NC_029779.3 coordinate 13,996,473, forward strand.
AATAATCAGTCTGAAGTCCTTCATCCTTCTGAACGTTCCATTTTTTTTTTGTAAAAAGAAATTCTTTACCTCTCTAATTTCCTTTAACTTCTTTCATTTCCTCTAAGTTCATCAATATTTTTGGAATAATAAAATTTGAATTAGGAGAAAGAAAATTATTCAATTTAAGTCAATATTTTAAATAAATGCAAAGTAAGTCTTTAAATATATATGAGAATTAAAAAAAATGTTGATTGATAGGAAATTAGTTCTTATTAGTCCAGTAGTGTTTACATGAATCTAATGAATGCTATACAACAGGAGCCAATGTAGAAGGGATCTTGCGACAAGCAGCTGATGTTGAAGACGTTGAACGACGAGTTCGGGAATATGAACAAGGTTTGTGCTTCCATTTTGATTACAAATATCCTGAAGATTGTTCTCACATATTCTGCCATTAAATATATACACAATAATTCTGGCTTTTCCTTTAAATTGCTTTGAGAAATATGTGGATTGTTGTGCGTCAAAGAGTTTTTTTTTATCACTTATCAATTAGTTCATCAAAATATTGGATTTAGTGGAATATTGTTAAATCCTTACATGAGCGTTTGACATGCAAAGGCTGTTCACTCTTCTTTTCTTTTTTTTTTTTCTCATTCAAAATTTCTCATAATGTCTTATTGTTCTTGCAGGAAAAACTGAGTTTACTGCAAATGAGGATGCACATGTTATTGGTGATTGTGTCAAGGTATATATTGAAGCACTAACACCTTTTATGTGGATCATTCATCATTATAATTCTTTATTATGTAAATTTTTTCAGCATGTGCTTCGGGAATTGCCATCATCTCCAGTTCCTGCATCTTGTTGCAAGGCACTGTTAGAAGCTGTTCGTAAGTGTCCATTGTAGTTTTTTGCATCTTAAATGTCATTTATATGGATCTAGCTATTGACGTTCAATTTTCTGTCACTGTTATTGGCACAATCGATAGGCACTGATCGTACCAGAAGGGTTTCTGCTATGCGCATAGCCATAAATGACACATTCCCTGAACCAAATCGCCGCTTATTGCAAAGGTATTTGATTGATTGGTTGCTTTCTTGTTCTCATTTCTCTCCTTTCTGGTTATCTTCTTATCAGCCAAATATATGGGTTAGAAATACTCTTATTCTTTTCAGTTAATTAATTTATTGAAATAATAATTTAGTTGTAATAGTTAACTGAGCCGGTGTTTTGTCTTTTAAATGCTCGTTAACTAACTTTTAAAAAAGGAGTGTTAAGGCCTGACAAAGGATTTTAAAACATAAAACCAGCTAGCATTAAAAATGTTCATGCGGGCACACACGTCCTTGCTCGGTTGGCATCTTGGTGAAAGGAAATTTGACATTTTATTTTGTTTATAATTTGATGGTGTAAATTATTGTGTTCAATTCTGTGCAGAATACTCATGATGATGCAAATTGTTGCTTCCCGCAAATCTGTGAATCGAATGAGCTCCTCAGCTGTGGCAGCTTGCATGGCACCCTTGCTTCTTCGCCCCCTTCTAGCTGGAGAATGTGAGATTGAAAATGATTTTGATGTTGGTGGTGATGGTTCTATGCAATTATTACAAGCAGCTGCTGCAGCCAACCATGCTCAAGCAATTGTTATAACTCTATTAGAAGAATATAATAACATATTTGGGGTAATTATGTTGGTCACTGCCTTTTACATCTTCTATATATGAAATATGAAACCATGTCACATTCTTTTTTCTATACTATTTCATCATTTACAAATTGTAGATCTTATATTTGTTTATAAATCATACACATATTGTGCACAATTTTCTATTTCTAAAAGAATAGAGGGTAAGTTACTTCCATATTCTCTCAACTTTTCTTGTTAAATAGTTCTCCAAAACATATAAGCTATTAGGTAGAGAGGCCCATGAATGACTTTACACCTTAAAAGTTAAAACAACTCTCATGCAAGAGTCTCTCTTTTGGGTTTGATTGCTTCTAAGTTCCCTTGCATTAAAATTCAACTATTCCTTGGAAAAATTAGGGAAACAAAGATCAAACTCCAAATCTCGTGACTATAGAAGCTGTAATACCATATTAGGAACCATCTCTAGGCTTTTGAGTTGAGATGCATGAATGATGTTATACCTATTGTAATATGACATGGTTGTTATTGATGTTGTGTTATTGTCTCTTCAAGTTCCTAAGTGGTTATTGTTATAGGCTGATGGTTGTGGTTCTCCTGGCCCTGATATATACTCTGACTCGGATGATTTGGAATCTGAGAGTGAAGAGGCTACTGATGAAGACTTGTCCTATGATGAAGAATATGACGATGAAGAAGATGAATCAGTTCAGGAGTCTGATGAAGATGCAGATGAAGTTGGTAGTGGATCCGACGGTGAGAATGGAGAGTCTGAGACCGATTATAGATCTGAGAAGGTTTAAAGCTAATTTATTCATTTCATGATATTTATGTAACCTTAATACACAGGTTTTTCATTAAAGAGTATCCATTTCATTGCCTCTATCTGAAATTAATTTAGGAAAGACTCATATCGTCAAGTTTTCAGATATAAATGCACCGAAAGAAAGATAAAGAAGTAATCTGAGATCAACAGATGTTGCTGCAGCTCGGAAGAAAGAGAGAGAGTGAAAAACCATCTTATTGTAATCTTTTTTATATGCAGGATCCTGAACAATCTAATTCAAAAACTCATGGTCTAGAAAATAAAGCAAAAAAGCATGGGGATGCCAAAGGCAGCGAAAGTATCACAAGTCAAACTAATACTGCTGAAGCAGTTGGACAAGCTTCTGCTAACCCGAAAAAAGCGCATGATTCACCTTCTCCGACCCCATCTTACAAAAAATCTGCAACTATATCCAATAGTCCAGATTCTCGGCGCAACTGTTTGGGTCGTACCTCTGTAAGTTAATTGTTTTAAAATTCATTATGTGATTTCTTTTTTGTCTTTCCACTTATGTCATTGTTGCTTGGCCTAATTTTATTGAAGCATTTATTTGTATTCTGACCAGGCAAGGAAGAACCTTTCCATGGAATCCATTGATTTCACTGTTGATGATGAGTAAGTATATATGAAATATGTCTAATTCTCTTACTTGAGTCCCTGTGGTGTTTTTGTATTTTCGACTTTATCTTGTTTGTTTCCATTTATGACGTGTTTCTTGATAATTTTATTATGTGCCTGGGGAATTCGGACTAAGTTTCTGTGATTGATCAAAGATCAAAGCATGATACATTCTATAGTTAGCTTAAACTAAGGGTGTAGGATCTAATCGGGGAATTCAACTCCTAATGTGTTGAATTAGACCTTAATGTGATTTGATGCGCAATGAGCATGGTGGTTGTTAGTTTCTTCACTTATCTGTGTTCACTAATGTTTCTGATCAGTGAGGAAGTCGAAAAGCTTCAATATACAAAGAAAGACTTACAAAACCAAATTGCAGAGGAGGTATTTAGTTGAGAAAATCTAGTGGTTGTGTTTCTAAATTCTTTGAAGTCAACTGATCTTTATTCCCTTTGTCTTGTAGACCAAGGCAAATGAAAATCTGCAATCTCATATTGACAACAGAGCTTTTTCTAAAAAAAATTTCACAGGTGATTAGACTACAGGAACAACTGGTCAAGGTGAAGAATGCTCGGGCAAATAATGAGGTAGGACTCAAGTTTAAATACAGGATGGTTATCTGGTTTATCCAGTATAGATGAAAAACCTATTCAAAATCAGCACAAGAGTGTGTTTGAATCATCATTCAACTAATTCGTAATCTGAAAGTTTTCTACAGATCAGGACAGAGCTCGGGGAATTAACTCTCATAGAAATGGATCTGGCTAACTTTGAGAACAAGGTTATTGAACTTGGCATGCGGCTTAATGTACAACTCGAGCGCAAAGCTCGATCTACTTTGACTCAACAGACATCAAACCATGAAAGAAAATCGTATGTTTATCATTTCCCATGATCTTGTACATGCTTCTGTTTCTTTCTTTTTGGAAGTTATATGTATAATTAGTTTACTTTTTTTCGCCTGGAATTTTTTACAGGAAGAGTAAGGTAGAGACTGAAGTTGTGCAGACATCACAATTTGAAAGGTCAACGAGCAAGGTAAATCCACAATGTAGATTAAGAATTTATTCCAGTCTCTACCACAGGCACATTATAACCCCATAATTAGATGAAAATTACAACTAAAAATTAGGATCAAATTTACTGAAAGAATTTGAAATTCATAATTTCTTGAACCATGGGTATTTGCGTTGGTTAAACAGGACACTCATCTCAGTAAAGCAGAGACTGTCAATGAGAGGAAGTCAGAGAGCAAACATCCACCTTCAGAGAGCAAACATCCACCTTCTGGTTTAAAGAAATCTGGTTCAAAGGGAGAGGTAATGCAGATCATAAATATCAAAACTTTCTAGCTCCTCTTTTCTATAATTAATTCTGGCTATCTACCTTGTTTACTATATCCTGAGCCAGAAACAAATGTAGAAGATATAAATTACTTCATGCAAGGTTTGACTTATTTATTCAAATTATCTCACTATTACATTGACAAAGCTGATGTCCGGACTTAACCTTTTTCAAGGTTCGCCGAAGTCAAGAACTACCACGCAACCCCGATAGAGGAAAAGGATCCGAGCTAAACCAAACACATCCATCCCCTGTGCCAAACCAAGAGAAGCCTAGAGGGTTGGACAGTTCCCAGTCACTACAGATCCCAGAAAGAAGCAGCAGCAAAGGTAAATCACATCAAAGTTCTGAGAAATTAAGAAAATCAGATAGTCAGCCAAGCCGGAGTCCAACTCCGAAACACCTGGAAAGAGGAATATCGGAAAGCCATCTCCATAATCAATCTTATAATGTGGATAAGGGTCGATGATTATGAGGCCAGCCAGTTGTTTTGTTATGCAATAAATTCCAGATATGTGTCTTAAGCAATCAGTAAGCACTTCCCCCTTTCTCCATGTGTGACATTGCTATGTCTTCAACAAGGTTTTGTGTAGTTTCGCTAAGTTTTACTTATTTGGTAGGATTGGCGCAATAGTCCATGTTCATAGGAGAGAAGCAGAGTCCATTATAACCGAAAATGAAGGATGTGCAAGGCATAGTTCAACAGTCCCCCATTGACATATATATATAAGCCAAAAAATGTTAGAAACCTAACATGCTGATTTCTACTGGTGAACAGCATGATGATGATTTTGCAATTGCGTAATCTTATTTTTGTAACTGTAACTATGATAGATTTGTTTGACACTATAAAGTACGGACACTTCGCTGAATTGCCGTGATTGCGTGTCGGACACATTTCGGACACAACACTCGCCGACACTCGTCTGACACGCGTGTCTGCTGTATCCAACAGTGTCTTAATAAAAAATAAAAAATTCTTTTCCGGATACGTTTGGATACACCTAAATACCATCATGTGTCAGCGTGTCCAGTCTTATTCTTAACATATATTTTTAAAATAAATTTAGATATAATATATATTCTTATTTATTAAAACAAAAAAAATATTTTAAATAGTTGATATAATTAAAATAAGACATTAAAAATAATTAAAAATTTTAATTTATATTTTAATATTAATAAAATATCAAAATATCATTATGATTTATCTAAAAAATACTTTATATTTTATATGTATACGTGTTCCTGTGTCATGTAAAATTTAAATTCACGTATTGACGTGTCCCGTGTCGTGTCTGTGTCCGTGTTAGTGTACGGCATTATAGGTTTGGCATAAAGCTGGCAAAGCATTGAGCAAAGCATTGAGCAAATAGATACAACATGATTCAAGCCATTTGATATGAGATAATATAGTTGACAATTTATGTGTTCCTTAATCAGGATGGAATAATTTTTTTTTTTTTTTGGTTTCCCACGGTATCCCCCAACCCGACAGGTCAAGGACTAATTTAATGCCCCGTCAAAATTAATCAAAATAGAAAAAGAAATGTCCATGACGCCATGTAAGTTGGTGCTTGGTAGCTTTCTAATTTTTTTTTTCCTTTTCTTGTACACAGCTTTCTAAATTCTAAGGCTGGAATGTAGAGAGCGAACCTTTTTTTTAATATTGGGCCTTAAACGGTGTTTCTCACCAAAATGAATTATTGCTATTAATTAATATTATGAATTTTTAGTTATTTTAGTTTTGTTTAAAATATTTCATAATAAAATTGAATTATTTTTAGTATTTTAATTATTTATTAAAAACAGAATTAATATTATGAATTTTTTAGCATATATTTTTACTAAAATTAGTTTTGTTTGGAATTTTTAAAAAAAAAAGAAAAACACAATTATTAATATTAATGTTTAGGTGAGGTTTTTTTAAGGCAATTATCGCTTATTTTAAATATTTAATCAAAAAATAACAGTTTTATTAATTAATAGCATAGGTTGTTAATTAAGTTTAGTTTTTTTTGAATATTTGTTAAAAATAGTATTATTATTAGTTGTTATGTTAGGAAGAATAAAATTGTTATTAATGTTCAATATATACTCTTAAATATTGATTATAAAAGATTAAGCACTAGTGAATATAATATACTTATTATATCTTATCATTAATTGTTCGTATTTTTTTTAACTATAAATATTAGAAAAGATGAAGATAAAAAAAGTGATATAACACGTGTTAAAAATTATATTATAAAATATTTTTGATATTCTGTATACGTAAGTAATTTTTGTGATTATTGTAGTGTTTAATAATTAATAAATATTTTTGGTAATTATTAATTATTAGAATTTAAAAATTTTGGTGCATGTATAGCATCAAGATTCAAAGTATGCATAAATGATAATTTTTCAGTTGGATGTTGACTTGTTAGTACATTAGTAATATCTGGCACATCTCTCTCAAGTGATATATCATCCTCCACATCTTCAGTTGGACCAACAATTTGATAATTACTTTTCATTTCTTTTAGTATACTCATCAAGTCAGTCTATATTGGGTTTTGAAAATTGATATCTTCGATTTTCTCGAACTTAACATATAACTCGATAAGTGAGATTCGTGCTCTCGTTTAATGGTAGGTCAAAAACATTCTTTGCATATCGATTTCATCAGCCACATGCATTATTTGAAATTAAACGAAATTATCAAATACTAACACAAATTGTTTGTACAAAATATTTATCACTCTTTTCTGTATTTGATAATTTATACTTTGAGAAAGTATACTCTTAAGTCATTCATATGTTATTGAAAGAGAAACAACAATAACACATGAATTCTCATATAAAAAACTCACACCTTCATGTATATCATGCAAAATTTGACCATTGTAATATGTTCTTAAACTAATGTGACTCTTCATTTTATACACTCATTATTATATATACCTACAAGTTTTTTCAATTAAAAAAAATACAAAACAACCCCAAGTACTGAAGAACTAAGAGCTCTCGGCTCTCTCAGCTCTCATCTCTAATATAAAATATATCTCAAAATATAAATACACATTAAAAATAAATTAAACAATACATATATTTATATATAAATATATTCGTCAATAATTTTAGTGTACAAATAATATTTTTATTTATTATATTACGTATAAAAATACCTTTGTTGACCAAGTATTAACAAAAAAAGAGTATAAATTTTATTGGCCTTTAATCATATATAAGACTAGAAATAAGTTGAGTTGAGCCGAGGTACTCAAACTCAACTCATAAAAATTGAGTTTTGCTCATGATTTTACTTATTACAATCAAGCTTATTTGTAAAATTTTTAGTTGACTTACTAAAAGTTTATGAATTAGTTCAAGTTTACAAATTGACTCAAATAATAAATATAATATATAATTTTATATAAATAAATTATAACTTATATCTAAAAAAAACTATTAATTATATATTATTTTTTTATCGATTATAATTTATATTTTCTCATAATTATATATAAAATTATGTGTATGTTAAACAAACTTAAATTTGAAACATTTAATATATGAGTTTAAATCTAAATTTAAATTTGGCTCACAATTTGAGCTAAGCTTATTAAATTATTAGCGAGTTGAGCTCAAATTAACCAACAAATCGACTTGACTCTCTAGTCATACAGTTAAATCCTATGAAGATTATCTCTTTATTTTATCATTTCATAAATCTTTTTAATTGAAGATTTTTTTTTATTAAAAATAAAAAAGTATAGATAGACAATGAGAATATTAAACAATGTGAACAATAGATATGTCGGATATTCAATTTAATACATATGCTGATGATTATGTATTATTTTTAATTGGATGGTTATCTCTTTTAATTCGATTTACTCATACACAGTTAACAATAGTTGGATGTTCAATTCACTAAATATGCAAATGGTTATCCTAATTATGTTAAAATTTAAAAAATAATTTAAAAGTGGGGTGATTTTTAACTTTATTGGATTAATTTTAAAATATATTATTATTCACATTGTTTACAAAAATCATTATCTAGCAAAACCGATTAAAAGTTAAATGCCCCTAAAATCAAGTTGTTAAGCGCTTAGCCATTGATGATAGCACCATGTCCGTCATTGCGCAGAACAGTTAAAATGCTCAATTATTTGTACAGTCCATATTCACTGAATATTCGTGGTAACAAGTTAAGTGTCTAAAATTAAGACATGGAAACAAAAAATAAAATTCCATTACGGTAGTGATTGGTCCCCCTTTGGGGTAATTAACCATTACAAGTTTACAACGTAGAAAACAGTTGATCTCAATTCACATTATTGTGACACTTCCGAGTAATAATAATGTTTAAACCCTACAAGGCACGCTTATTAATTAATTCACACGGCCACACCCAAACATCCAAACAATACAAAAGAAAAGATAGATTAATATCTTACCAAAACAAAGACAAAGAATACAAAACATTAAAAAAACTAAAACAGCTAGTTACAAAGTTCACGGGCTATCCCAACCTTGTTATTAATTGTATCAAACAAGATCCTAAGATTCTGTTGCTGCAAGTTGGCAATCACGTTCAGCACAGAGTTCACATTACTCGGAGCCGCCGCCATTGCAAGGCAAGCTAGCGACCCAGCGCTACTATGTATCAAGCTGTTCTCCAATGGAAGCTTCAGGTCCAACCCCGTGAAGTGAAGCGTCACCGTTGGCGCCAAGTTCTCGTACGTCTTCACGAAACACGTGTCAAACGCTCCCAGGCTCGAGAACGTTCCACCAACCTGCTTCCTGAACTCGTCTCTCACCACATTGTACACCGGCTCAACGAACCGGGTTATCACCGTTCCGGAATCAATGATGGTTCCGGAACCGGTGTTCGGGTCGAAAGCCAGGTACTCTGAGGGGACAGGGACGAGAACCTTCCCCACGCTTATTCCGGTGAGGTTCACATAGTAGAGGGAAGGCCTGTGAGGGTTTCGGAGAAGTGGGGTTGTACGGATACTCTTGGGCTGCCCCACGGGCCCAAGCTTGAGCGACCCTGAGAAGTAGTACGATTTGAAGCTGGGAAGGCAGTACGAGAAGACACCTGAGTAGAGCGCGCCGGATTGCGAAAGTAGAGACAAAGGCCCACGGCCCAGGCCCAGAAGCCCTTGGGCCGGAATGGACTCCCCGGAGATTGCGTTAACGCAGCCGAATGAGTAGCCCGGGACTACGTCATTGGCTAATCTGAGTGAATCTTGAACGAGCGTGGCGGAAAATGTGGAGCCCGCGTAGGATTGGTTGAAAGCACACGCGCCTGCGCCCGTGGAGGGACACTGAAGCCCACGGACCTGGCCACATTGCGGGACTGAGCAGTCCAATGGGCCGTAACTTGTGGAGTCTTTGGGGGAGAATGTGGTGGCGGAGCAGCCCACGCAACCAGAGCACGGGACGAAGGCCTCGTCAGTGCTGGTGTCCAAGACCATGAACATGAGCTGGCCCGGGGTTCCGATCTTGACCCGGACCACGTAGTTTCCAATGTTGAAGGCCTGGCCCGAAGCGATTGGGGCCGAAACGACGGACTTTTGGCCTACTAGTGTGGACAAGTACTTGAGACGGGCTGGGTCTTTGGATGCCATGTTTATGACCGTTTGGGCCCATGAGTCGGGCTTGGGTGGGTCAAATGGTGAGCATTTGCCGAAGACGGGTATCACGGTTAGGCCCGCTTCGTCAGGCTTGGAGGTGCATGGGTCAATGGCAATGCTACTTGCCACAAACATTGTAAAAAAGAGGATTAAGGTGGCGCACTTGGGGCCCATGATTGTTGGAACCGGTGGTGACTCGGCCGAGTGGTGTTGACTCGGTTGGGTCGGGTTGGAATTTGAAGGCAGCAGGAAGAAAGAGAAGTGTGCATGCATATATTGCATGGCATTCTGAGTGGACCCTTATATATGCAAGACGTGGTTCTTAATTTACGGAAATATCCCTACGCTGTGATATCTGTAGATTGTAACACAGATAATGAGGTAAAATCATTTTAATTATTTTTATTTTTATAATTATAATTCACAAATGCAAAACAAATAAATAGAAAAAAATTACACTTTTTATATTTTTATATATAAAAAGACACATTATATTTACAAGCTGGTATCTCTGTGCAAGAGACTCTGATCAATTAAGGTTTTAAAGTGAGGGCAGTAAATAGAGCAATGCATGAATAATGCGTAGAATAAAAGAAAAGGACGAAGAGCAAAAGGTCGCTAGTTTGATGATTATCATTGGTATATCAGAATGGAAAAGGATAAAATGAACTAGCTAGGGTAATACAGTTTATGGCTGTTTCTTGGAATAAGGCTACACATAAGCTTAACTCTTAGCTGAGTGTGGGGTCTTTACAACTTTTGGGACCGTTTGTATTGAAATTATTGGTGCTTTATGTTTAATTTGATGCAAAGTGATTGTCATGTGAATAGGAACCATAGAGATAGAAAAATTTCTCGTGATCCCATTTGTCTTTTCTGGGTATGCTTGCCAGGAGTAGATATTATTATTAATAATTTAATATCGTTATTATTACGGTTCTACTACCACATATAAGAATATTTTGTTAACCAAGTCTAATTAATCTTAATTTAAATTTAACAAAAATTATTCATATAACAGATTCGTAAATTATATATTTTTTTATTGTATTTTTTTGTGTGTGTGCTTTTGCGTTATCATCATTCTTTTTATTATTGCTGTTGTTATTTTTTTTTTCTTTCTCCTCTCCTTTTAAGTTATTGCAATATTTTTATTTTTTTATTTTTTGTTTGTTTTTTTTATTTTTATTTTTATTAAAAGAGTGAAACCAAACAAATTATGAGTAGATGAAAAGTTTAGAATTGTACGCAATTTATCCAAAAAATAGCATCGAAATTTTGTAACTGTGATACAATTTCTTGTTAAAAGGGTGAAATAAAAAAAATTATGAGAATGTGAAACAAAATTATGATAATAACGAATAATTATAAAGAAGAGAAAGAGGAGGAGGACGGATAGTTTTAAATTGTGTAGAATTTATTGTTAAGAGGAGGAAACAAAAAAAATTACGAAAACATGAAATAAGAAGAAAAAGATGATGATGAAGAAGAAGAGGAAGAGGAAGGAAAGTTTTGAATTGTGTATAATTTATTAGAAAAATAATACCGAAATTATAACTGTGACATAAAATTTCTTAATTTTGACATTAAAATTTCTTAATCGTGACATAAAAAAATTTTTAACCAATTTTTCTTAGCATTGAACTAATTAGGTGGTATTAAACTCATATATAAAATATCTAACCATTATTCCTATATCATTTATAACAAATTATTGTATTTTTTGTTTCAAAATACATTTGAATATATTTTGTTAGTTGAGTAAGTTAAAATTTTGGATCTTTAGTTATTTAAAATTTTGTTGTGTCATTTATCAAAAATTTTGGTATCATTTTTAACAAATTTTCTAGGTCGTTAATCTAAAATTGTTGTGTCACTTTTGTTATATATTATTAAACTAATTGTGTGATATTGAATTAAGAAAAAGAAAAAGATGACAAAAATGATGAAAATGATCATAGTGATAATAATGAATAAAAAAGAGGAGGAGGACGGAAAAAAAAGAAATGACATCAAACGAAAAAAGAAGAAGATGATAAAAAAGAAAAAGATAAAAGAGGTAGTGGTAGAAGAGAGGCTAATTTTTTTTGTTATGAAAGTAGAAGTGGTGATATACTTTAACATTGTAATTTTTTGTTTTTTTTTAATATGTGGAAGTACACAAATCGGAGGGTCCGATTTGTGTACCTCACAAATCAGACGGTCCGATTTCTGTACCTCTACAAATCGGACGACGGTTCGATTTGTGTATTCCAAATTTTTTTAATTTTTTCAACACAAATCGGTCGGTCCGAGTACAAAAATCGTATGGTCCGATTTGTGTACCTAAAAATCGAACGGTCCATTTTTTGTATCTTTTCGACCGGTTCGATTTGTACTCCATACATTAAATCATCCTACATTTTAGAAAAATACCACAGTTGATCACAATTTAAAAAAATACCATTGTTAATCCAATATTAAAAATAAAAAAGTGTAGAAAAGATGGTAGAGAACGAAGAAGAGATGGTCATGAGGATCCTGATCATGATAATGATAATAATAAAAGTAGAAAAAGAGGAGAACAATAAAGAAAAATAAGAGCATAAATGTGCGAATATAAATTTGATTTTGTTAGACTTAATTAAAAAAAATAATTGTCTAATATTTCTATTATTATTGTTGTTATTGTTATTGTTATTATTATTATTGTAAATAATAATGCTAGGAAATTAAGATGATTTATGTGAATTCAAAATCTCTATGTGAATGGTGCTTATATTATGTATTAGGATGTTTCTTTTCTTTGTAAATTGGATAGTTCTCAATCTGTTTTCTGATTTATCATGTTTTAGGCATATGGAGAGAAAATCAGGGTGAAGAGACGAAAGCAAATTGAATCAATTTCCATGATTCATATTGCAATGATATTGAACCTATTTCCTTCTAATTTAAATGTGGTGAAACATTTAATAACCAATATTTTAAATCATAAATAAATAAAACTAATTATTATATTTATAATTAATTAAGTTGTTCTATTCTTGGCTGATTTAGAATTGATTCCATATACTTTTTCTATTGCAAAATATTTGTTTGTTACTAACGTTTGCAACTTTTTAAAAAAATATTACTAATATTTATTTTTATTTAATTTTGTTTTTGTCATTTTAAAAAATAACCTGACTTCTAAAATAAAATATAATTGATTGTCCACCTATCGGATGAATCCAAATTTGATCTCAGTCATACAGCCAGGAGCAGAGTTTTAGTGTATATAAAGAGAGCAATGACGACCTTCCTAAATTGATAAATTTTACATATAAAAGTTCTCTATATTTATAGTTTAGTCTCTCTAATTTTATTCTTTTATCTCCTATCTTGTTAAGTTGTTATGCCGTTTATATTTGCACCTATCTGACTATAACAAATAGTGAGTCTCCTAAGTACTTAAATCCAAAACTAGCAATACAAATTTATTCTGGCTGATATCAACCTAAGTTGGTCAAATAAAATGGATACCCAAAATGTTAATCTAATGAAAGAAAAGTACAGCGCTAAATATTTTGTCCGTACATGGATGAGTTGGATCAGATGCGGTCGGTCACGGGCTTTGGAAGACTTTTTGTGCCAAGAAACTCATGCATCCGTGGGCCCTCTTTTTCATCTCATCTTCATCTACATGCAAAATTCATTAAACAAAATTATTTGAAACTGATTTAATAGTTAACTCACTAATTTATTTAAATAAATATTAAAAATTTAAATTTTATATATACAGTAATTTATTATTTAACAACAAAATTTTTAAATAAAATTTCGATTCCTGCAGCCGACAAAATTATTGTTTTTCTTCTTCATTGGAAAATTAAGATTAAAAAAAAAAAATTGTTCCAAGTTGCCAATATTTTTTAGCTCTATTTTGTCTGTTTATGATCCCTGGTTGATGAAGTACATTGTGATCAGGGGTTTGCCTATTTATTAGTGTGAATTCAGCTAGTACCATTAATTAATATATGGAGTTGGTTTTATCTTTGATTTTCACCTATATATATTGTCACTATTTTTAATATTAAACTTTAGCTTTCGTCGGCTTAGCTTAAATATTCTTGAAAATTACCATTAATACATTATATTCACGTATTCTCTTTTTCTTTTAAAAAAATAAAAAATCCCTGATTTTTTGCATCTGACATCTTTTTCAATTATTTCCAATCATATTTAATTTATTCACACTTACTTATTTTTGGACAAATATTTTTTTTCGATTTTTAACCTTTTTTGTATAAAACATATCACACTTTAATTATTCTGAAATTTCAATCCGACTTCACCCATTAATAAAATTGGACAAATCGACTCTTACAATTGGTTAACAGGTGTCAACTCCAAATAATTATAGAAATTAAAATCCTCCTCTTCTTCCTATTCATTATTATTACTATCTACCTTTATAGTCTTAAACTCTTTTCGCATTAACTTTGACAAAATCATAAAACTAGTAATTCATATATCATTAACAAGATTTAGGGATAACTGAAAAACCTCACTGACGAGCTTGAATGCCTCCCCAGATGCCACATGGAGACTCTTGCGAAAGACGAGTCATGGACAAATAACTCTGGATGTAGTATCAATTAGGAAAGGGAGAGTTGTTAGCGGTGGCGACGCGAAGGATGGTGAGGACCTTGGTGACGCCGAAAAGATTTAGGATGAGCTATTGAGGGAGGTTGGGTGAGGGCGAGAAGGAGAAGAAAGGGAGGAAGAGGGAACTACGGTGGTGGTGACTGTTGGTGGCAAAATAGAGGATGAAGATGGTGGTTTTGGAGATGGCGTGATGGAGGAAGAAAAAGAGAAGAAGAGGATGAGAAAAAAGAAAAGAAAAGTTGGTTCGGCTATGATGGTGCCGCAGCGATGGTTGTGAAGGTGAAACTCGATAATAATGGCAATGGAGATGATGGTGATTAGCGAAGAGAAAGGAGAAGAAGAGGACAAAAAAAAAAGAGAAGCTTTTTTTTTGCATAGAAAGAATTTTTAATTTCTATAACCATTTGAAATTGACACTTGTCTCATATTTGACACCTTAGATAGACAACTTACTACTAATTGATTATAGAGGTTGATTTAACAAATTTTATTAAGGTGAATGTTATGGTGCCTAAAAAATGTTGTCTATTTACTAAAAAAGGTTAAAAAATAATATTTAATTTAAAAGATATAATAATAAATAATTTTTAAAAAATCAAAACTTACTACAAAAGATAAATTAGGTAAAATTTAGGTACTAATTCATAAGTACCATAGAATTAGCCTTTTATTAATAGGTAGGGACCAAGTTAATGTTTAAGAATAATTAAAGTGCCATATATCTTAAAAAAATCAGGACCAAACAAAATATTTACCTTTAATTTTTCTTCTATTTCAAAGAGAATATTGTCAACTCTATTTGGTTGTGTTGACAGAAAAATTAATGACAAACAAAATGAAAATTAAATACAGGTTTATATGCAATAATTACTCCAGCAAGGAATATTAACAAGTCTTTTTTTTTCCACATCAACAATAATATTGAAGCAAAGAGGGTGAGAAGTTGAAGATTTACCATCATCACCAGATAGAGTTTGAAAGATTGGTTATATACATTTTTGAAACAAATTATTCCTTTGAAAGCCCCACACCATGCAGCATATAATAGCAGATTAGCAGGGCCACTTCAGGTAGAATCATTCACGGACTAAATATAACCAGTGTTCTTTTTCAGAACATGGTTGTTCCATTATTTTTGGCCAATCATATCTGATGTAAAATTATAGAGTGTCCAACCCATTGGTTTGGTTTATTAGTGGTTAAGTTACTTAGTTTGTTTATCTAAGTATTGAAAATTCAAATTTTATTATGTATTTATTGATTAATACAAAATTTTAAAAAAATTTAGAGTTATAATAAATTAATTATTAATTTACTAGACTAAGAGATATCATGAATAAAAAATATAGAATATTCAAATTGAGTGGAAAAAAATTGTTGCCGGTGGAGACTTATTTGTTTTCGCCTGACATATGATACCGTGACAAGCACATCAACTATTTAATAATTACATTAGATCTCTCCGTTTGATCAAAATAATGGAGAAATCTATTTATCTTACGACATAAAAATTGAGAGACATAAAATTTATTTGAAAATTCTTGACGACGAACTTTATTTCAAGTGAAAATTTTTTAAATCCTATTTTAAATATTATTCCGATGATGACAATCGGTGATAACTTCTAACTGGCTAGGACTAGCTGTATGGTAATATAAAAAGATCTGAGATGTTAGATGAAGATAGTCACGTAACAAACAGTACAATGCATAATCACAAGGAATAATAATGTGAATTGCTAGCTAAAAATCAAGAGTATCGCGATTTTTATTTTTTTATTTTTTTTTGCAAAAAAATTACACAATCCTTAAAAAAAATCTTATGTCTTAAACTATTCAAATTATGATGTTGATAGTTTGATAAAGCAGGATTAAAAGAGGGAGAATTCATCGTTAAAGAGAATAAAAAATCTCTTTAAAAAATATTTGCTGAGTTATTACATCTTATGTATTATGTACTTTTTATGTACTTTCATTCAAAAATAATTACAATGATAAACCTATTATTGATAAAGAAATAATCTAACTAACATCCTTCTGCAAGCTAAAATTATATAAATCTAATGTGTTTGGTTCTTTTATAAAAAATGAAATTATTAACAATGTAAATAGTTGATTAGTTGTCACAGAATAAAGTGATAGACTTTTGAAAGTGCTATTTTTTTTGCCGAACATATAGATAGTCTACAAGTTAATTTTTTAGGAATATCCTCCTTTCAATTCTCACTCTCACTCTCACCTAAACATAATCCTTTGATTCAAACATCATGAAAAAATTTCACATGGCTTTGTTATATGCAAAACTTTCACCATTGATCCTGGTACGTGCTGGGTATGTAGTTTCTCACAATTTGTTGTTTCTATTTGAATTCTCTTGATTTTAAATAAATTTTTTTTTGTTGAATTATTACATTTTATATATTCTGTATTTTTTATGTATTTTTACTATAAAATAATTATAATGATAAGTCTATTATTAATAAAAAAATAATCTAAATAACAATCCTTAATAATAAAACAATAATAAAATAATTTTTAATTATTATTTTTAATTTTATTTTAAATATAAAAAGACATTATTTTAAAATATTAAATAATTTTTACTTTTTACAAAATAATTAATGGAGAATCAATATATTTTTTCATACAATTATATTTTAAGAAATAATGTGTTTGATTCTTTGATAAAAAATTAAAATTATTGACAATGTAAATAATTGACTGATTATTACGTAATAGAGTGATAGACTTTTTAAAGTGTCTATCTTTACTTTTCTTTGCCAAATGAATTTTCTTTTCTTGGCCGAACATATAGATAGTCTACAGCAGTTAATTTAGGAGCCCTTCAATTCTCACTCTCACTCTCACCTAACATAACCCTTTTGATTCATCATCATGAAAAAATCTTACATGGCTTTGTTATATGCAAAACTTTCACCATTGATCCTAATACTGGTATTGGGTCAGACTTTGACTTTGATGTAGTTTCTCACAATTGGTTGTTTCTATTTGAATTTTTTTAATTTAAAAAAATATTTATTAAGTTATTACATTTTATATATTATATATTTTTTATGTACTCTCACTAAAAAATAATTACAATAATAAATATATTATTGATAAAAAATAATCTAAATAATCATATTTAATAAAAAATAATAAAATAATTTTTAATTTTATTTTAAATATAAAAAGACATCATTTTAAAATATTAAATAATTATTATTTTTTTTTTCTTTTAAAAAATTATGTTATCTTCCATAAAATAAATAAGAATAGGGGTAAAAAAGGGCTCCATCTCTGGGCCTTACGTTGTTTATGGTGTTATATATTGTGTGAACTGTCTATCAGGCCTAAAAAAAATTATTAGCCCAGTACACATAAAAGAGGGCCTGAAATCTAGGTATTTGCTGAACATTCCGAAAGGTCTATAATTTTGGAAGTAATGATAGTTTTCCCAGATGATTGAAAAAAAAGGCCTATGATTCTGTGATCAGCCCTACAATAGTTGTACACCCAAAAAAATCCTCTTGCCCACTAAATAAAAAATTTTCTCCCATAGAAACAAACACAAAATAATCCGTGACTAAGATAGTGTATGAGTGGCAAACCTGTTTGTCTTGTGATAAGCCACATCCAGGATCGAAAATTTTAGTGTGAGTGGAGATGTGTATGTGTGTATATCTAAAACAAAGAACACCACATAGTCTTAAGAGGTCAATACTAAATCGATATTCAAAAAATTTTGGTACTGATAAAATGAAACTTGACTTTTGTTATTAATAAAATAGTTTCTGAAAGATTTCAAAATTTGACAAAAGTGCTCTCGAATTCGCTAAAGCACATTTCCAGCAAAAATAATGCTAATGTGGCCAACATGTTTTGATGGCCTAGCCAACCCTTTCCTCCTCTCTCCCTTAATTCCTCTTTTCCCAACACATGTTCCCTGCCCCTCCCCTCCCCTCCCCTCCCTCCCCAATAGACTCTC
Organism: Arachis duranensis; assembly: GCF_000817695.3. Taxonomy (NCBI): domain Eukaryota; kingdom Viridiplantae; phylum Streptophyta; class Magnoliopsida; order Fabales; family Fabaceae; genus Arachis; species Arachis duranensis. Next base: position 14,015,134 of record NC_029779.3, read on the forward strand.
TTGATCTCACACTCTCACTTTCTTACTTTCTCTAGCAACAGTGATAAAACAAGTCTCCAGACCCTCATCATCATCATCATTATCATCATTATTATTATTAGAAGAAGAAAAGTTACAGTAAGTGGCAATAGAACAACTTAAGAGTCTATGGATATACACCAATTTCTCTGTCATTGCTACCAAACCCACCTTCTCTCTGCCATCAACTCCCACAACTGGTTCACTCCCACCACCAACAACAACCAAGCCATGCTCTTCGACCACCTCCCTTCCTGGGCCCATCACCTTCCCACCTCATCCACACCTCATCAGCCTCCATTCTCCCTCAACCGCTGATGATCGTCAACATGTATCTTCCTGGACAAGATATCAGCCCCCACGTTGACCTCTTGTGCTTCCAAGACACCATCACCATTCTCTCTCTCGAATTTTTCTACGTCATGCACTTCACTCCCCTTCACTCCGATTTGCTTCAAGTACTGGTTTTGCTGACGCTGGCTCCTTGGTTCTCATGTCAGGGGAAGCCAGGTACCAATGGAAGCACGAGATTAATTGCAACCCTGGATTTCAGCTCTTGCAAGGAAATGAATTGGAACAATTCAGAAGAATCTCCATTACTCTCAAGAAATTCTGTCCTGATTCGTGAACTGAATTGAAACCAACCAATCCAAATTGAACCGATTTATTATTTTAGTTTTGTATTGAGCTTTTGAAAAGGAAAAAAAAAAGAATGGAATAGATTCAACGATCTCTAAGAAGAGAGTGACACTGCACGAATAGGATTCAAAGCTGTGTCGGGGAGGGAGGAGAGTGTGTTAGGGAGGGGGAGATTAGAGTTGGAAAGGGGGTTGGTCAGGTCATTAAAACACGTTGGTCACGTCAACATTGTGTTCACCAGAAATGTGTTACGACGACTTCTGGGGTACGCTTGTTAAATTTTAAAGTCTTTCAGAAATCATTTTGTCAATAACAAAAGTTAGGTACCATTCTGTTAGCGCTAAAATTTTTCTAATATCGATTTGGCATTTATCTCTAATCCTAAATTCGTTTGTGGTGGAGATCTTAGGACAATGGAAATTCATTTGTCTCGAAAATAAGTATAGGTGAGTTGGTAATATTGTAATGTCTAAGAGCCAAAGCTATTCATTGAGAGATATTCAACTCATCTAACGGAAAAAAAGGGTAAAAAATAATCAATTATAATTATAATATGTGTATATAAAAAATTAATTATTTATATAAAATACATATTAAAATATAAAATATACATCAAAAATGAGTTAAACAATATATGTAGTTATACACAAATATATAATAATTTATTTTTAGTATGTATATAATAATAATAATAATAATAATAATAATAATAATAATAATAATAATAATGTCAATAATGTACTTTTTTGCATTTTTTTTTGGTAACGTACTTTTTTTGCAGTTTAATATGCCATTAGTATTCCTCCAGATTAAATCTTAATAATAATGAAATTTTTGTACTATAAGAAATAATCTGTCAATTTGAAAGAAACATATGGGTAAAACTATATATAACTCATCCATGTGAAACATTTACCAAATTTTTACTCCCAACAATCAAATATCCTCTACTAAAAAATTTTGTAATTTGTTAATTAAATATTAAGAGAAATATTAAAAGACAATGTCTTAGCTAGGAACTTAGAATGATATATACATGACTAATATAAAGGAGAATAACAAATGACTCTAAAACATAGTCAAATTTTGCAACTAGAAGTTGTTGAAAATCAAATATCATTGGTAGGCTTTTGATGATTTCGTCTTATCCACGTTGGAAAGAAAAGTGATCTGAAAAACCAAATTAAGAAACATGTGTGGCGGCCATAGTCGGTGATCTCATCACCTTCTTTTGAAACGTAAAGAGACAGACCTACATTAGCTTTGACATTTTAATAATTTTAATTAACTTTTTAATTAACATCGAATAAAATTAAGGGTTCTAATAATTAACCTAAATCAGCTCATGCGTTGTGTTGGATAACCCAGACAAAACGAACTTTATATATATATTACTTTGAGAATGTTCTAAGTTCTAACCTAATAGCCTAACAAACCACGAATTGATTGCTCTTTTTATTGTTATTGGAGTGTGTTCATCATACGCCACTTAAATTTAGACTATTGAATCTATACAGATATATATTATTATTTATTAGTTAATTTGGTATATTAATTTAATTCAGATATTAGAAGAACTAAGTTAACCTACACATAAAATTTGAAAAAAAAATTATCATTGACTCTTGTTTTGCATGTAGCTTTGTGAAATTTAAAAAAGAAAAAAATTAAGCTAATATGATAATTTTAAGAGTTTAACTTTGATGGCGTTTTATACCGTCGTACAATTATATTTGTTTTTTTTATGACTATTCATGTTTTTAATGTAAAATATAATTATTTTTATTTATGTGACGTTATGTAATTAGATACACGTATAAAATTATTTCACACTGATAGTGTATTAAAATTAAATTTTATTATTAATTAGTAAAAATTAAAAAAAATAATAAATATATAAGAAAATTTTAAATTTTCTATATTTTTTGATAAAAGCCCTCTCAAGCGGCTCATTATTTTTAATATGAATATAAAGTGTGTAACGCTGGGTTATGAAGGTTTGGGGGTGTTAATACACTATTGTGACGGCGCTAATTTTTGAAGTTAGGGAAAAGAAATCGTACTATCTGATTTCTTTGTGGTAAGAAAGATGAATTTTTTTATTTGAATATAACGCTAATCGAACGATCCGATTTCAGTTCTTTAAAATATTTGAAATGGTAAAAATACT
>NC_029779.3:14017983-14021392 GCF_000817695.3 Arachis duranensis
ATTGTCCAATTTCTTTGTTTATATATATATATATATACACACACACACCCAAAGTTGCTCGAACTCTCCATTTCTTTTTCGTCTCTCAATTCTCTCTTCTAAAATTCCTTTGGTTCTCTTTTTTTTTTCATTGTTTCAACAGAAACAATACCAAGATTGAGAGTGTTTAATGTGAATATATCATAATGGATGATAGAGTGATGTTAAAAGTCATGGATAGATTTTGTTACAAACAGTTGAAGGAGTGAAATTTGTATGTGAAAATCCATTAGATATCGTTATTCCATTCACATTGTCGTTTGAAGAACTGAAAGGTGTAATTTGTGAAAAGATGGATTCTCAAATATCTAGGAGAGTGTCGTGCATTTTGTACAGGTATCCTATATCCGTGTTTGGTAGGTTCGTTCAATTTTAAACCAAATATGTAACTGATGAAGCGAGCATGCAAGAAATATTTTCAGTGTATATTGAAACTCGCTCCCAAAGGTTCGTTCAATTTTAAACCAAATATGTAACTGATGAAGCGAGCATGCAATAAATGTTTTCAGTGTATATTGAAACTCGTTCCCAATATCGTCTATCGAACTGTATATTGAGTTCGAACAATCTGAAGTAGACCAAAATGCTGAGTTGGAAGATTATAATAGTGATAGCAAGGAGGAGTTTGAAAGTAACTATGAGGTCGTTGATCCAGGTGGAGATGAAGATCAAACTGACAGCACTTTGGAGGCAGATGTGGCGGAGGTGGCAAATGCACTAGCAAACCAACATCTGTTTGTGGAGCCTACTTTCATGCGTTCGTTAGATTTGGAGGCCATGCATGTACCAAAATTTCCTCAGTATATGAATGTAGGTATGTATTTTTGATACAATGTATAATAGATAAATATTGTAGATCAATTAGGTAACATGACCAACATGTGATCCGTGGAATATAATTTATTAAATAGCATTTGATTATTTATTTATTTAGTTAAAGTATAATATAATTATATAATTTATAATTTATAATTTATAATTTATAGATAAATTTTAACTGTTAAATTATATATTTAATAATTATTTATCAAAGTGTGATTATATTTGTAGTAGAGCTTCCTATTGTGGCGGATGGTGAATTCATCGCGAGAATGGAATTCAGTTATAAGGAGATAGTAATTAAGACAATGAAAGATTATACAATCCGTTGGGGTTTAAATTATCGAGTGTATGAGTCGGAACAAATAACATTCTATGCTAAATGTACACAATGGTGCAGGTTGTAATTGACTGATCAGGGTTAGTAAAATATGCAAGAAGTACTGCTGGGAGATAAGGAGGTATAATAGTAGTCACACTTGTATTAGAGCTACTATTTTTCAAGACCATTCGAAGCTGGATTCCAATGCAATTACAGAACCAACAAAGCCCTTGGTAGAAGTTGACCCATCTATAAATGTGAAATCAGTCATTGTAAAAGTACAGTCGAAGTTTAACTACACTATAAGTTATCGCAAAGTATGGTTACCAAAGCAGATGGCAGTGGAGTCAATTTTTGGCTATTGGGAAGCTTCGTTTGCCGATATGATTTGAGACCAAGTGTTACAATGAGCCATCAGCAACCATTCATTTTGAAACAATGCCTACGTACCAGAGGGATGACTTGGTTCCTAATATCCATGTACTACATCGAGTCTTTTGGAGTTATTACCCTTGTATATGAGCATTCAGACACTGCAAGCCAATAGTGCAGGCGGAATTTGTTGTAGTGCGGTACTCATTTGTATAAAAAATATAAGGGTTATTTGTTGGTTGTAGTTTCACAGGATGACAATAACAATATCATGCCTATTGCATTTGCGATAGTGGAGGGAGAGATATCTGAGGCGTGACACTTCTTTCTTAGTAACTTATGACAGCATGTGGTGACACATGACAATGTGGGCTTTATCTCCGATCAACATGAGTCCATCAGTTCAGCTATTGCTCATAGTATTGGAGCCTGGTCTCCTCTTAGAGCTTTTCACATGTTTTGTATCACGCATATAGAATCCAACTTCTTGAGAAAGTTCAAGGCTCTGTACCTGCAGAAGCTTCTCGTCAACACAATAAAATTTGTTATTGTTACAGATACTGTTATAATGCATGTTGTTTATAGTAGGCCTTTTGTTTATCATAGGATATTCGAGGACGGTTCACGAGTACGAGATGCGTTATCAGTGATTACGCGAACGGGGTGAGGTTTACACTAACTGGCTGAACTGAATCCCACGTGAACAGTATGCTTTGGCATTTGATGGTGGATACTGATGGGGTCATATGACCACCAATCTAGTAGAATGCATCGATTCGGTCTTGAAAGGAGCACGCAATCTCCTAGTCACTATAATTGTTAAGGCAATATTTTACAGGCTTAATGAGTTATTCACAAGAAAAAGAGTCAAAACTGAGACTCGTATTAATGCTGGACATGTGTTCTGTAAGCTTGTGACTTCCAAATTACATGCGAATTAGTGGGCATCGGAAGACATCTAGGTTAGTTGCTTTGATAGACATAATAAGGTATTTAAAGTATGTGAGATGTCGAGTGGAGTGGAGTATGTAGTTGACCTACGTCGACAACATTGTGACCGTGGTGTATTTCAAGTGGAATGGATTCTGTATCGACATGTATTTGTTTGTTGTGCAAATCAGCGGTTGGATTGACAAGTGTACGTTCATGACATCTACAAGATGGACCAAGAAGAGTATACAGAACTAAGTTTAGGCCACTAGAAAATCTCACAACGTAATCTGTTTATCATGGACCTCGATTCGTAGGCAATCCGTTCCTCACACGGGTAACCAAAGGTCGACCAAAAATAATCCGCTTCTTAAATGAGATGGACATTCGGATGTTGCATGCACCAAAGTGCTGTAAGCAATACGAGATCGAAGGCCATAACCGTAGCAAATATCGTCAATGCAATGGTGCAAGTGCAGGTCCAACCACCCAATAAAATTTCTACTGTTGTTGCATTGTTTTTATGATGTTATTGTATGGCTTTAGCATTTATGATATTATTGAATGACTTTGGCATTATGATGTTATGGTATGACATTGACATTTATGTTCACATATTAATATCTGGGAACCTACAAAATATAAGTATATATCACATTAAACAAATATAATCATAATTAATTAATTAATAAAATTTAACAATATCTCATTCTCATTATCACATAAACAATATAATATAATTATATTAACAATTATACTATTAACTATTCGAAATATATTAACTACTCAAAATATACTAAATTTATGTTACAAAAATTTCACATTTATATTTATTAACTTCTAACAATAATTAATAAAATTTAAATAAATATAAAATATTAATCTAATTATTATTATTACATCCATTAAAACTATATTTTTTAATAT
>NC_029779.3:14021458-14036595 GCF_000817695.3 Arachis duranensis
AATAATAATAATAATAATATACCTCAATTAATTAATTACTTACTTACTTCACTAACTAAATTATTATATTTAAACAATTTCAAAATTTTCACTTCTATTACAATACATATAATAAAATAAATAGAGTAAAGTATCTTTTTTGTCCCCAACGTTTGGGATAAATATCAAAGTTGTCCCTAATATTTGAATCGTCCTATTTAAGTCCCTAACATTTTAAAATTGATTCAATGTTGTCCTACCGTTAGGAATCTGTTAACGGAATTGACGACAGGATAACATTAAGACGATTTTGAAACGTTAGGGACTTAAATAGGACGAAAACATTGGGGACGAAAATGATACATAAAACTAAATTTTAATTTTATCTTTCACTAATATCAATCTTTTATGGTACATATTTATTCAATTATTTTTAATCACATTTAAGTAAATTAAACTTAATCATATTATTTTGATTCTAAATAAATTATTTTTTTTATAATTTTACTCTTAAAGATTTTTACTCATCATGAAATATTTGTAAAATTACTAGAATCACATTACTTTATTGTATATTTATCATTTTTTCTCCACAAATTTATGTATTAGTTATTCTACAAATATTTTATGATGAGTAAAAATTTTTAAGAATAAAATTATAAAAAATAAATTTATTTAGAATAAAATTAATGTGATTAAGTGTAATTTACTTAGGTGTGATTAAAAAATAATTGAATAACTATGTACCGTAAAAAATTGATATTATTGAAGGATAAAATTTAAATTTATTTCTATGTATTGTTTTTGTCCTAACGTATTCGTCCTATTTAAGTCTCTAATGTTTTAAAATCGTCTCAATTTTGTCCCACCGTCAATTCCGTTAACAGATTGCTAGACAACATTGAGTCAATTTTGAAACATTAAGAACTTAAATTGGATGATTCAAACGTTAGAGACAATTTTAAGACTTATTCTTGGAAACAAAAACGATACTTTACTCAAATAAATATTAATTACACATCTATCTAACTAACAAGACACAATAATTAATAATTAAATATCTAAATAATATATTTATAATAATAATTAATTTAATTATTATTCAAAAATCTTCAAAATTTATTTTATTTTACTGTTGGCTTCTAACAATTAATAACAATATTAATACATACCTATAATCCACTTAATAATAATTATTACAATAAACTAATCTTTAATGTTCTCATTATTATTTAGATTAAATCAAATTATTTGATAATAAAAAATTTATGTAATTAAGATGATAAAGATAATTAACAATGTAAAATTTTAGACGAATAATTTTTTTTATTTTTGGTCTTTTTGACATTGTTGATTTTTGTTTTTGCTTGCGCGAGCTTCTTGTTAAATTTTTGCAGCTTCAATAAAAGAAAAGAAGGGAGAAATGTGGAGTTGGGTATGTTGGAGAATGGAGAGTGAAGGAGTGAATGAGTGAGAGTGAAAAGATGAAAGGGATGGGTGGGCGGGGTTATTATTTGTTAGAAAATCGAATCGGTCGATTTATGTACTTCTAAATCGTGTAATGGGACTGTCTAATTACTCTTCTTCCAAGCAAACCGTTCGATTTTTTCATTGTAGTCACCACAATTTCCAAACCCCAATAAACGCAGTTATACACCATGTTTAATTTTCATATCAAAATTAGAAAAGTGCTCTCAAGCTTCTGTAGAGTACAAACCCAGGAGAAAATAAATAAAGGTCTTGTGATTTTCTTGCTACTTTGGTTAAAAATTTGAATCGTTTGTTTGCTTTATTAGGTAATTGATTACCAACTTTTATGTCAAGTTCCCGCGTGGCTCTAAACCTATATATTCGGTTGAAAAGGCAAACGTGCATGATGACGCCATGATACTATGCATATGGTTGATATTATTTCAAATTCAAATTTAAAATGCAGAAAAATTCTATAATCTTTATCAGTTAGTGTTTAATTTTTATTTAATTTACTTTTTACTAAATTTTAAATATTTAAAAATTATTTATTTTTATATTTTAAAATTAAATATTAATTTTTAATTTTTTAATAAATTAGACAATATTTTTTAGATTTTATAACAATCAACTTGAAATGTATATATGCTAAACTCTTGTTAAAAGAAGAGTAGTGATAATGATGACGTATGTACTATTCACCATCTTATTCTTACTTATTACAATCAACGATGTAGGTGCGAAATATGGAAAATATATAACATGATGGGTAGAATTTTCTTTTGTTACCTAATCTTGTTTTAATGCATTGTTACTGACTTATTTTACATATGCTCGACTTTTTAAGCATTAGTTCGACCTAGCTACGAATTGTATTTGCCACCACCACTAGACATTTAAGTCTCACAACTTTTTCTTGAATAGAAATATACATTTTTTGTATCTTTGTATTGCGTTTGATTATAATAAACAGAATTCATAAAATGCATGTCTTTAGCTTAATAAGTTTACTTAGAATATAATAGACAAGACAGAAAATATATATAAAATACAAAAAGAGTAAATCATTTTTTAAAATAGTACATGAAAATTTTATCGTTGACTAAAATAATTTTAAAAGACACAAGCAATAAATTAATTTTAGTTAAATCTAATAAAAATAATCATTCATCAAATAATTTTATTTACGTTAACAGAAAATATTGACATAGTCAAACAGAAATATATAATGAGGTGAAAATACAACTGTGATATGGCATCACATTTTATATAATTATAGAAAGTTATCCCAAATTCTTAATAATTTTTATAATTAAAGTACAATAATTAAAAAATACCTAAACAATTTAGTATATTCACTCTAAAATTCCTTCGTCTTCAACCAGTTATGTTTGATGATGAATTATTTCAATTATACAAATGGAAGAGCTCGTTCTTTAGGAAAATAGATATTCAAATAGCATCTTTTCTGTTTTCTGTTTTACATGCACATGCTTGATGTTACGGCCCAGCCCAAACGGCTCGTGGGTCAACTCGACCCGATGATAATCCGACCCGGACGACTGGATGCGAACGGATCACAGCGCGATCCGGACACGCGTCTCTGGCTGCTCCTCGCTACAGCTGTGAGGAAGCTTCGAGGAAGGTGGGCCTGTACTCGTAGGGCCCACCTCTGACACGATATAAATAGGGAAGGACCTGCCCTTCCCTCGAGGTACGTCATATCCATTCACCTAATCATTTTGCCCGCCTACACATCGCTGACTTGAGCGTCGGAGTGTCTTTGCAGGTGGCACCCCCCTCTTTTCTCTCTCCAAGTGCTCGGCTACTCGGCAGGCCCATCTCCTATACGATAAAAGCAAGGGCGTCCCTACTCCCTCTCCTACGTACCCGATCTGTCCGGAAACCGACTACCGAACATTGGCGCCGTCTGTGGGGATCGAACCCACGACCACAAATGGAAGTCGTGCTGGGTCCCGGAGACCAAGCTCGAGCAGCCGGAGCGGAGGGGGCAGCCTCCGTCGCCTCGCTAAAGGGGCGGCGGAGGTCCCCCCAACAACACACGAGAACACGACCATTCGGGGGAACGGGCGGCGATAGCGCCATAATAATGCAGGAGCTACGCCACAGGGTCCAGAACCTAGAACGACAGCTGGCCGACCGAGAGCGAGATGGACGGACTACCGATCCCAGCTATACCCCGTCTCCCGGGAGCGAGGAGGAAGACTCTCACCGAGGCCGCCCGCAGCGTACGTCCGCATCCCGAACGGAAGCGGAGAGCACGCGGGAGGAGTCACCCATACTGAGAAGACGAAATGACACGATCATCTACTCCCGCGGCAGACTTACCCGCCGAGCGGCAAGAGGTCGCGAAGACGGGGAAGGGAGATCCGAGAGAACACGACAACCCGTGATAATGGGCGTCACCCCGTTCCACCGATCCATCCTCGAGGTCCGGTTGCCGAAACACTTCGACAAACCAACGGACATGAGGTATGACGGAACTCAAGACCCTCTAGAACACCTCACGGCCTTCGAGGCCAGGATGAATCTGGAGGGAGTGGGGGACGAAGTAAGGTGCCGCGCCTTCCCGGTAACCTTAGCAGGGCCAGCAATCAGATGGTTTAACGGCCTCCCGCAAGGTTCCATCTACAGTTTCTCAGACATCAGCCGTGCATTCCTGGCCCAATTTACAACGAGGATAGCAAAGGCCAAGCACCCGATCAACCTTTTGGGGATAACACAAAGACAAGGAGAGCCGACCCGAAAGTACCTGGATCGGTTCAACGACGAATGCTTGGAAATCGACGGCTTAACCGACTCGGTGGCCAGCCTCTGCTTGACGAACGGCCTCCTCAATGAAAACTTTCGAAAGCACCTTACCACGAAACCAGTTTGGACGATGCACGAGATCCAGACGGTAGCCAAGGAGTATATAAACGACGAGGAAGTCAGCCGAGTCGTGGCTGCCAATAAACGGCAGTCCGGTTACAGCCAAGCTCGGCAACCAGCTAACGGGGAAAGAGCAAAGGAACAAGCCAGGGAGGAGGCATCAAACAAGGCATCTAGAGCGTTCCCTCGGGTCGGGAAATTTACTAACTACACTCCACTCACTCTCCCCATCGTGGAAGTCTATCAGCAAATAGCTGAGAAGGGAATTCTACCGAAGCCCCGACCACTTAAGGACCGTACGGGAGGAAACAAGAACTTCTATTGTGATTATCACAAGGGTTATGGCCATAAAATGCAGGACTGTTTTGACCTGAAGGATGCACTAGAACAGGCGATAAGGGAAGGAAAGCTAGCAGCGTTCTCCCATCTCATCAGGGAGCCGAGAAGACGTTATCGCGACCAAGACGAAGAAGGCAAAACCCGTTCGGCCAAGCGGCGACAAGAGCCCGAAGACAGAGATCACGGCCTCACTGTGATAAACGTGGTAACGGCCAAAAACGCCGCGCCAAAATCCCGGTCGGCACACAGGAAAGACGCTAAGGTTTTGACGATCTCATTCCCCCCGGTGCAAAACTCTAAGAAGCCTCCCTCCATTTCTTTCGGCCCGGAAGACCAATGGTTCAACGACGCCCCGGAAAATCCCCCCATGGTCATTACGGCCAGAGTGGGAACCGGCCTCGTCAAACGGATCCTTGTCGACACAGGAGCCGATTCAAATATCATGTTCCGCAACGTGTTCGACGCACTAGGGCTAAAGGATGCCGACCTAACGACTCACCAGCACGGGGTTATCGGGTTGGGCGACCACTTTATCAAACCGGACGGGGTTATATCCCTACCAATCTCGGTGGGGCAAGCCCAAGGCCGAAGATCGGCGATGGCCGAGTTCGTAATCCTCCGAGATTCCACTGCCTATAACATCATCTTGGGAAGAAAAACAATCAACGACTTCGAAGCCATAATCAACACAAAGCTGCTAGTCATGAAGTTCGTTACCGATGATGGATCCATAGGGACCATAAGGGGAGACCTTGAGACGGCGGTCGCTTGTGACAACGCCAGCCTCTCCCTTAGAAAGAAGTCCAAGGAAGCATCCGGTGTGTTCCTAGCCGACCTAGATGCCAGAGTGGACGACAAGCCGAGGCCAGAACCAGAAGGGGATCTGGAGAAGTTTAGAATCGGTGACGAAGTGAAAAAGTTCACATTCGTTAACAAGAACCTCCCACATGAGTTGAAGGGGCCTTTGATCGAAATGATAAGAGCCAACAGGGACTTGTTCGCCTGGACTCCAGCCGACATGCCGGGCATAGACCCAAAAATCATCTCGCATCACCTAGCCGTCAAGGCGGAAGCACGCCCGGTGGCCCAACGGAGGAGAAAGATGTCGGCGGAAAGAGCAGAGGAGGTGGCCAGGCAGACGGCCAGCCTCCTAGAAGCGGGCTTCATACGGGAAGTGGACTACTCGACATGGCTCTCGAATGTGGTATTAGTGAGAAAACACAACGGCAAGTGGAGAATGTGCGTAGACTATTCTGACCTTAACAAAGCATGCCCCAAAGATTGCTTCCCCCTCCCAAACATAGATGCGCTCATCGACGCCGCGGCGGGATATCGGTATCTAAGTTTCATGGACGCCTACTCCGGTTACAATCAGATACCGATGCACCGCCCAGACGAGGACAAGACGGCGTTCATAACGCCAGGAGGAATTTTCTGCTATAAGGTAATGCCATTCGGCCTGAAAAATGCGGGGGCAACATATCAAAGGCTGATGAACAGGATATTCCACGACCTCATAGGGAAAACAGTTGAAGTCTACGTGGACGACATCCTGGCAAAAACAACACGACCTGACGACCTCCTGGACGACCTGGCGAGCGTATTCGCGTCCCTCCGTCAACACGGTATGAGGCTGAATCCCCTCAAGTGCGCCTTCGCCATGGAAGCCGGCAAGTTCTTGGGATTCATGATAACTCAGAGAGGGGTAGAAGCCAACCCGGAGAAATGCCAGGCAATACTCCAGATGAAGAGCCCGGGTTGCATCAAGGACGTCCAAAGGTTGGCAGGGCGGTTGACCTCATTATCCCGGTTTCTCGGAGCTTTGGCAGCAAAGGCCCTGCCATTCTTTAACCTCATGAAGAAAGGGATGGCGTTTGAGTGGACACCCGCATGTGAAGAGGCCTTTCGGCACTTCAAGGAAATCCTGGCGGCACCACCCGTCCTCGGGAAGCCAAAGGACGGGGAACCACTATACCTATACCTCGCCATAACGGGTGAAGCCCTGGCCGCAGTTCTGGTACGGGAGGACGGAAAAGCTCAACAGCCAGTCTATTTCATAAGCAGGGCCTTGCAAGGGGCAGAATTAAGGTACAGCAAGTTGGAAAAGCTAGCCCTAGCACTTCTGACTTCTTCACGAAGGTTAAAGCAGTACTTCCAGAGTCACCAGGTTGTCGTCAGAACGGACCAAGGGATCCGGCAAGTACTTCAAAAACCCGATCTGGCAGGAAGGATGATGACTTGGTCCATTGAACTCTCCCAGTATGACATACGATACGAACCCCGGCAAGCCATCAAGGCGCAGGCGATGGCAGATTTTCTAGTAGAAGTAACGGGGGATCCAAGCGAAGAAGTGAGTACACGGTGGAAGCTCCATGTGGACGGAGCCTCCAACCAGACCTTTGGAGGTGCCGGGATCATCCTGGAAAGCCCGATTGGGGTTGTATACGAACAATCGGTCAGATTCGAGTTTCCCATCTCGAACAACCAGGCAGAATATGAAGCCCTTATAGGAGGCTTAACCCTAGCAGCGGAAGTCGGCGCAAGAAGACTAGAAATATGCAGCGATTCCCAAGTCGTCACCTCCCAAGTAAACGGTAGCTACCAAGCCAAAGACCCTTTGTTACAAAAGTACTTGGAAAAAGTTAAAAGCTTGAGCCAAAAGTTTGAAGAGGTCACGGTCCACCACGTACCTAGAGAAAGGAACACACGGGCAGACCTCCTATCAAAGTTGGCCAGCACAAAGCCGGGAGAAGGCAACCGGTCTCTTATCCAAGGCATGACGAGAGAACCAGCGATCACACTGCACATGACAAGCCTAGGTTCTTCTTGGCTAGACCCCATCACCAACTTCCTAGAACACGGCAAACTCCCTAGTGACGAAAAGGACGCGGCGAAATTGAGAAGGGAAGCGGCCAAATACGCCGTCATCCAAGGACAGCTGTTCAGAAAAGGGCTCAACCAACCCCTACTGAAGTGCCTACACCCCGACCAGACGAACTACGTCCTCAAGGAAGTCCATGAGGGCTGTTGTGGGCACCACATCGGAGGCAAGGCCCTAGCGAGGAAACTAATCCGAGCCGGATACTATTGGCCGTCAATGATGGCGGACTCCAAAGAGTTTGTCAAAAAATGCGTAAAGTGCCAACAGAACGCCAACTTTGCCAGGGCACCGGCCTCCGAGTTAAGCTTGCTAACGACCTCCCGGCCATTTTCTCAATGGGGAGTCGACCTCTTAGGACCCTTCCCAGTCGGCCCTGGACAAGTCAAGTACCTCATAGTCGCAATTGACTACTACACCAAATGGATAGAAGCCAAACCACTGGCTAGCATATCCTCGTCCAATTGCAGGAAATTCATGTGGAGGTAGGTGATAACGCGATTTGGGATACCGGAAGTCGTCATCTCAGACAACGGCACGCAGTTTACCGACAAGAAGTTCACGGAATTTCTCAACGGCCTGGGTATAAGGCAAAGGTTCTCTTCGGTAGAACACCCTCAGACGAACGGACAAGTGGAATCCGCCAACAAGATTATCCTTTCAGGGCTAAAAAAGAGGTTGGACAATAAAAAGGGTGCTTGGGCCGACGAACTAGCAGCGGTTCTCTGGTCCTACCGAACAACCGAACAATCCTCCACTAAGGAAACTCCTTTCCGGCTAACGTATGGGGTGGATGCAGTAATACCCGTAGAGATCGGTGAGCCGAGCCCGCGGTTACTTTTGAAAGGAGTAGAGGAAACCGTAGAAAAGGACCTGATAGATGAAGCCAGGGAAATGACCCATTTGATAGAAACAGCGCTAAAACAAAGAATGGCTCTGCGCTATAACACCAAAGTGCTCAAGAGGGAATTCGAACCAAGCGACCTCGTCCTGAGGCGAAACGATATCGGCCTACCGACCCCTGGAGAAGGCAAGCTAGCGGCAAACTGGGAAGGCCCCTACAGAGTCAAAAAAGTGATGGGAAAAGGTGCCTTCAAGTTAGAAAGGCTTGACGGCAAAGAAGTCCCGAGGACATGGAATGCAAACAACCTGAGAAGATTCTACTCCTAGAGGACGGCCCGACAAGCCGACCAATCTAGCTAAGTAGTTAATTTGCAAATTTAAATTTTGAACTTTTCATAGCGACTTACGAGCCCTTCATACGATTACCGAATAAGATATACTTGTGCAAATTTTCTCTTCTGTTTTGTCCCCCAATTCTCCAGATAAACCATCCTGTCACGGCCAACGACGACGCGCGACACCGGGACTGATCACCCCGGGAGCCCGTCAACCGCCGTCTGTAACAAATGACTACGCGAAAGGCCACGAGCCGTTGATATAAATGACGACTATAAACCAAAAACGGTTAATAGAAACGATAACACGACCAGACGAATAAGAAAAAGTTTACTACGCCAACACGAGCAAACGACTAAAAAAGTCATCGTTCATAAGCCAAAATAAGCGGCTAAACTCAAATTGTTCATAAGCCAAAATAAAACGGCTAAACAAAAAACTTTAAACAGAAGATTCATTTCTTGGGGACGTCGACCACTTTGCCGTCTTGAATGACTTTGAAAACACCAATCGCCGACGTGTCAAACTCGGGAGCAATGACTTTGACTTGCGCCTTAAGAGCCTCCTCGGTCGCCAAAATCGCACCCTTCCCCTGCTTCACGACATCTTTATACTTAGCCTTCCACGATGCCAATTCGGCCTCCACGACCTGCTTTTCCTTCTCCATCTCGGCCACCCGTTTCTGCGCCGCGCCGACTTGGCTCTCCAAAGTCATTTCACGTTCGACAAGACGAGAAACCGTGGCATCCGAGTCTTTTAACTTCTTCTCAGCAGTGGCGGCTTTCTCCTCGGCAGCAGTAGCCTTCTTCTCGGTGACGTCAAGTTTCTCATTTGATTGGGTCAATTGCTCCCGGAGAGTCTCGACTTCACTCTTTAGCTCGTTGTTAGCCTTCCCAGTAGATTCCAACCTTCTACGGAGGGACTCCATCCCGGATAGCTCAAACTCGGCCTTCCGGGCTATCACGGCGCCACGTAAAAGGGTACGGTACATCCACCTCGCCTGCCCGGCAAGGGAAGACTCATGGAAGTACTCCTCGGTACCAGGAATCAGCTGGGAATCTATAAAGTTCCCTGCATCAAAATTCCTCTCCATAACAGTAAGAACCCCCTCAGGACTGGACGACGTTTTTCTCTTCCTCTTAAGGCTAGGGACCTCTTCCACCTCGTCGTCGGCTTCCGGGTTGGACGTTGAGCCCCCGGTGCCAATCACCTCGCGGAATGGGGAAACGTGAACCGCTTTGTCGACCTCAACCTGAGCAGCTTGGGCCGAGGTCCCAGTCCCGTCAATGGCGGCCTCGTTCTCGGTAGTAGCCTTGTCTTCCGGATGAGCCGCAGACTTCTCGGCGGCAGATTTTTCATTGTCCCCTTCGTCGTCACTAGTACACAAGAAAGTTTGAAATAAGTTGGGAAGACCAGTTACCGAGGCAGACATCTCCACTGCAGAAAAGCAAACGAGGTCGGTTAGTCGCTACAAATTGTTAGCAAAAGCAAAAAGATAAAGGATAAGTAAAGGCTTCTCACAAATATAATTACGACCGGCCTCCCGATCACCCATAAGAAGATGAGGATTTACATGATTCCTCCCAAAGACTGCCATCAACACATCGGCGATCTTCCTATCTACCGCAGACATACCCCTATAGGTTACCTTAACAAAGGCGTTTGACCCCGCTCCGAAACTCCAATAGGTCGGAATAAGGCGTACCCCCTCTAACGACAGCCAAAAAGGATGACGACCTTTGACGGGGCGGACCTTGAAATATTTGTCCTTAAACCCATGATAGGAGTCTTCAAATAAACCAAAAATCCTCCGACCTTGGGCAGACCGGAAGGACATAAACCCGTTTTTATGTTTCCCCTCCTTCGAGGGGTTAGTAAGGTTGAAGAAGAAAAGGAAGACATCCACAGACACCGGAAGCTCAAGATATTCACAAACCATCTCGAAGCAGCGGATTGAGGCCCAACTATTCGGATGCAACTGCGACGGCGCCACGGACACACGGCTTAAAAGCGCCATCTAAAAGGCGGAAAATGGGATATGAACCCCAACTTGGGTAAACATGGACTTGTAGAACCAAATCCAGTCGGCTACTCGGGGGTGGTGGAGATTGATCTCGTACAACCTCTCGTGAGGAGCAGGGACGAAGACGTCATAATTAGATTCTTCATCAGTCCCTCCGCACAAGTATTCGGCTTGTCGGAACTCGGTGAGTTCCTCCTCACCCATTTGGTTGGGCGAATCCTTCACGTCGGAAACGACCCAGGCATAGGGATCGTATGCAGCGGGAGAAGGAGAAGCCCGGGAGACCGTGCGAGCTATACCTACATCGGGGGACCATCCAGTCAGTCTAAGAGATCGGTTGCTCGGGCCGAGCACAGACGCTACCCCCACTACTCCTCAACTAAGGGTGAAACACTATAAGTGTACAGGGAAAAACCTACCCTGGAATGATATCCCCCCCTAACGCGTATAACCACCATTGAAAGGCTACACAACAACAGTAAAAAACCAAACAGCAAGCATGCAAGAACGAAGCATGAAGCACATAAGAAAAGAATTTGAAGAATTACCTGAATTGATGGAAGGAGAATGATATTGCAAGACTGGGAAGAGGCAAGGAGGATGTACGAAAGTACCGCAACAACGCTCTGAAATCTTGTAACAAGGCGAGGGAAGGAGAGAGATGGGAAGTATGAAGAAAGGCAGAAGCACAAAACCAATTGTTTAAAAAACTGCCTTCCAAGAAGCGCGAAACACCTGGGGGCAGAATGGTCTTTGCAAACGGGATTTTTTCAACCCCATTATGAGCATTCAATGCTTCGCACAAGGAACGATACGGCGAAACGGTTGCATATGCAAACCAAGGAACGCGCGTTAAGGGCACTTTCTCCCCACGTGCGGCCGAGTTGACGAGAACGAACGAAGCAGGAGACGACACGCCACTAATAGTCCCCACGACTACCACTGGCGCGTGGGGGCACTGTTACGGCCCAACCCAAACGGCTCGCGGGTCAACTCGACCCGATGACAACCCGACCCGGACGACTGGATGCGAACGGATCACAGCGCGACCCGGACACGCGTCCCTGGCTGCTCCTCGCTACAGCTGTGAGGAAGCTTCGAGGAAGGTGGGCCTGTACTCGTAGGGCCCACCTCTGACACGATATAAATAGGGAAGGACCTGCCCTTCCCTCGAGGTACGTCATATCCATTCACCTAATCATTTTTCCCGCCTGCACATCGCTGACTTGAGCGTCGGAGTGTCTTTGCAGGTGGCACCCCCCCTCTTTTCTCTCTCCAAGTGCTCGGCTACTCGGCAGGCCCATCTCCTATACGACAAAAGCAAGGGCGTCCCTACTCCCTCTCCTACGTACCCGATCTGTCCAGAAACCGACTACCGAACACTTGATATTATGGAAATTCTATTTGTGATTTAGCATAGATATTGCATGAATCACACTTTATTTTTTAGAAAAAAAAAATATTCTCTTGGCCTAGAAGATGATCATGGATTTTTGGGGTAATAGGTAATCATGAGGTGAAAATCTCACCAAGCAACTTCAATATTAGAACTTCTCATATTGTAGCGTATTTGTAAATTTTAGGGTGAAAAATCAAGTGCATTCGACTTCACGTGAAGTTGATAATTGAAAATGTTTAAATAATTTGACTAATTTAACTAAATTTTTATTTAACGATTCTCAATTATTAATTTTATATGAATTTAATTGCATTTGAGTTTCCACCAAATTTTAGATAGTGTTACAACTTAAGATTATATTATTTTTAATTAAAAATAAAAAATATTTTAACTTATATTTTTTCTCTTTTACTGTCTTTTTAATCTAACTAGGTTCATTTTTAATATTTTCTTAGAGAGAGAGGGGGTTAAAATTATATAGAAGTAAAAAAGAGGAAAAGAAAGTAATTTAGGATAGAGAAGAGAAAGAAAAAAGATAAATTCAGAATTATAAAGAGTAAAAATATATTGATCCAAACTATTTTCATTAAATTTGTGTCTTTATTTATTTTAATTTGCTTTGTCTCTCTTTATCTCTACTTCTAATATTTTAAGAAAAAATTATAATTTTGTTTTATTTTTATAATTTCATTCCACACATGATTATTTTGTATTATATATTTGAAAAAACTTGTAAAAAAAATAATGACATTATTAAAAATAAAAGTTATAATATTCATTTTTCAATTTTTGGATACAAATCAAACACACCATGTGATCTACCATTACCATTTCATGTATGTCCTTTTCATCTAACTTGACAAAATGGACTAATTAAATTAAAGTAAAAAATTATATATATAATTTATGCGCTTTGTTAGCATTATGTAATTTTATCAGTGTCTATCTAATTGTTATTATTTAGCACAAAAGAGAAGAAAAAATGCTCCATACAACCAACGCTAGTCAGATTTTCCCGCGGTACACAACATGTGCTCTTAATACCAACTAATATTTTTTCCCGTAATCCTATCACGAGAATATAAATTTTATAAATTTCTTAAAATTATGTCAATTTTATTCTAATATTATATAATATAACAAAAAAAATTATATAATTAATTATTTTTATAAAAAATGGAAAAAAGACAAAAATTTTTGTCGACTAAAAATATTAGAATCTCTGTAAATAAAAAAATTAAATAATAATTTTTTTAATTATTGATTTCATCTTTTACTAAAAATTAATTTTAACATTTATTATCTAAAACTTAAAAGAATTTAATGGTTATACTTTTATATTTGATTAGATATTAAGTTTGTTACACAAATTAAAATAATTAATTTTCATGCATATTATTTAAAAAATATTTTTTCTCTCTCTAATTAAATATTAGTATAAAAAATATATATTGATAGTTATAAAATTAATTCATTTTTTTTAAACAATTGAATGTTAATTCTAATTATTAATCACAATATTAGTATTCTCTCCAAATTATATGTAATAAATATTTAAAGGAAGAGAAATGAAAATATATATTTAAAAAGATAAACATTGAAAATTTGAAACTAAATTAAAAAATAAAAAATATGCATATAACAATAATATTTTTTATGTAAATAATATTATGGGATATTTTTTAGTAGAATAAAAATGTAGAGAAAGATAGAGAATGAGAGAGAAAAAAAAGAAAAAGATAAAGAAGAAGGAGAGAGAGTATGTTTGTTAATTTGAAAAAAAAATATTTTAATTGTAATGAAAGAATATTTGGTGACATATTTTAGTTTGTCAAATTAGTAATATAAAATATAAATTATAAGTTATATATAGAGTGAAAATGATCGAGAAAAATAGAAAAAAGAAGAAAGATAGATAAGATGAGAAAAAAGTGTATTCATTTTAGAAAAAAAAAGATTTCATTTCAATTTTAATGAGAGAGTATTATATACAAAAATTATTTTTCATATGAAAAGTTTGTTGGCGTTTTGGCTTAATATTGGGGAGTGGGGTGTTTTCTTGGTCGGTGGAGGTCACGGTCAACACGCAGGAGGCATGGTACTGCTGCTCGTCAAAAACGTGTCAGCACCTCAGCAACACGCCGGGGGCGTGGTGACGCGACGCGCATGCAGTTCCCTGGCAGCACGTAGGGCGTGGTGGAGCAGGCATTGCAGATTTTCAATGTATTTAATAACACGGATGGACGTGTTGGAAGCTGCCTGCATGCAGGGACAGCTCTTCCACCCCGGTAAATAGCAAACGATGCTCATGGTCTATAAAAAGAGGCTCCCCACCCCAGTATATGCATTAGATAGAGTGTGTTAGTGAGAGAAGAGTTCCTGTTGGTTTTTGTTGGAGAGAGGAAGGGAAATTTGAAAAAACAAAAAAGAAGGGTAGGAAAAAATAAGGAAAAAAATATTATTTTGTATTTATTTTAAAAAATGGTTTGCAATTATATCATTTCAAAAAAATATATTATAAATTATTTAGATCATTTAATTTATGTAAGTTGGTAAATTATATTTTTATTATGTATTTAAATTTTTTTAATTTTTATTATTTAACATGTTAGAATATAATTTTTTTGTTATTTTTGGATTTTTTTTATTATAAAATTATTATAAAAGAATATATATTTAATAATTTTTGTTATGAATATACTAATGAATAAATAAATATTTGGAGTTTTTGAAAATAAATATGCATGTCGAACATGTATGTTCAAAATTTTGATATATAAATATTAAAATAATAAATATATAAATATTAAAAAAATACTGTTATTAAATATTAAAAAAATAAATATTTTGACGTTCAAAAAAAATTAGTCATTTATATTTATTTAAAAATAAGTGTATATAATATTTAAAGAAAAAATGTTAATATATAATTTTTATTATTTTTTTAGAATAAATTATTTTTTATGAATTTAATTAAT
>NC_029779.3:14036602-14043001 GCF_000817695.3 Arachis duranensis
TATATTAATAAATGAATATTTATTGTTTATCTAATCTAACAAATATATTTTTGTTGATGCAGCATAACTGAAATTTGTTGGTGCGTAAACTGGATCCGCCACAGACGTGGAATCCGATGGTCGAAAACTACTTACGCGCCATGGGATTCTACTACGTATCTAGAATTGGGGTAATAAGAGAATTTCACCCTTTATTAGCTTCTCTGGTTGAAAGATGGAGGCCATAAACTCACACTTTTGTATTGCCGGTGGGTGAGGTTACAGTGACATTAGAAGATGTCGCTCGTATATTTGGCCTACTCATTGATTGAGAGCCTGTGAGTGGATGGACTGATAGTAGTAGCGACTTCTTGCAGAGCCAGAGCATCGCAATATTCAGTCGTGAACCAGTAGTCAGTCAATCTTCGAATTCCTATATAAAGCTAGGTCGGGTTCGACGTATCAGAGACGTGGAGCCGTTGGACACTGAAGAGTCTATTAGGAGATACGTCAGATGTCAGTTTTTTTGTATATTAGGGTCGACCCTATTTGCGGATAAGTTGACCGCATATGCCCACGTGAAGTATCTACCGTTGCTTCGCGTTTTCGAGTGGATCCATACTTATTGTTGGGGGTTTAGCATGTCTTGCACATCTTTACAGAGCACTATGCTGTGCATCACGATATGATACAAAGGAGATGGATGACCCTCTTAATCTATTTTTTGTTTGGGCATGGGAGCGAATGCCGTGTATTGTGCCCGTATCGAGATATACCCTTCCACCTGCACCACTCGGTCCAGCACGCTGAGGACATCGACTCCGATTATGACCCTGAGCACCACAAAGACCACATATCTGAGGACCACGCATGTCGCGTGAGTCCATTTCATTCAAGTATCGGGTCAATTTGGGGCGACCTTTCGACGTTCGCCTCAAGGCGGGATTAGCGATCAATGTGTGTCCCTCATATGCAGGCCATGTCTCGGGATCACCTAACGGTGTGAACTCAAATCTATATACCTTATGAACCTCAATCATCTTGTACACGTCATGCATATATAGCTGCGAATCGAGATGCTAGTTAGCACAACAAGCAATAACATGGCGACATGGTAATCGTTCCACCTGAAAGTGCCTACAGTCACATGTCCGTCGCGCAAGATCAACAACTGACACTTTTTCCCTAGTCCTTTTGCGCATCTCAAACACCTCATTTTGTCTGTCGAACCGGTGCACAATTATATTCCCAGCCTGTTGCTAGGGGTGGCAAGCGGGGAAGCCCGTCCCGCCCCACCCCGCCCTGCCCCGCCAGAAGCCCGTCTTTTGGCGGGCTGATAAACATTAACATCTTTGTAATTATAAAAATATCTAATAAACATAATTATAAATCAAGTTTTCATCCAAAACATAAGTATAAATATTCTCTCCAAAGCAAAATAAACATAATTTAAAATATAATTATAAATATTGTCTCCAAAGTAACATAAGCATAATGCAAACCACTCAATTTTTATCTTCATACTCTTGTAAGTTAGGTCGGGAGAAGTTAGGTTTTGGCAAAAAAATTGTAAAAATACCCCCTCACTAAAAAAACACTAAGCCCGGCGGGGAAGCCTGCCCCGCCCCGCCAAAGCCCACGGTTTAAGCGGTGCGGGTTAGGTGGGCTTTTGCTATTTGGCGGTCTCAATTTTCTAGCCCAGTCCGCCTTTTTTGGCGGGTTACGCGGTCCGAGCCGATGGGTTTAGCCCCGTTTGCCACCCCTACCCGCGGGTTATGAGCGGGTAGGGTTAGGGTTGAGATATTCTCAATCCGCTGTTGTGCAAATACGAAGTAAGTAAATCCAGCACGCTTGCGTTTGTGAGTCTCAGCACCTTTTCGCGTAAAAAGTTCATTTAACCGATAATATGTTGCTCGGACCAATGCCAACACAGGTAGATTACGGGCACCCTTCAACACTGAGTTAATATACTCGACAAGGTTCGTCGTCATATGGCCCCATCAATGTCCCTCGTCGAATGCCAATACCCAATGTCTGAGTCCAATGGCATCGCACCACCTGGCATATGCCTCGACTCGCTCTTCCAACCTCTTATAATTGATGTTTTAATCCTCAATCGTTCTTGAATACCCAATGTTTACAACAAGCTTTTGTAGAGTGAGGGACTTTGAATGCTCTTAGGAAGTTGTTGCCGATGTGCCTTATACAAAACATCCACCATGCTCTTAGAGGTCGCCAGTCACCTCCGAAACGATTTATTGTTGCCCGAATTGACTCATGCCAGTCTGAGATCATACCCACACCGTCTTTCTGACAACATACATTTGCAGATTCCTGAGAAAGAAGTGCTACGCATCAGCTGTCTCCCCTTCTACCAAGGCAAAAGTGATAAGCACAATGTTCTGATTCCCATCTTGTGCAACAGCGACCAAAAGTGTACCTTTGTATTTTCCGTATAGGTGTGTGCCGTCAACCTGAATTAGGGGCTTGCAATGCCTAAATGCCCTAATGCATGGATTGAAACTCCAAAATACGCGATGAACTATTTTTACCCCGTGCACCTCCCCATTCTCATTGTACAGTGGTCGTGTTTCTATTTGGACAACAGAACCAGGCATCTTTTGAACCATAACCGAGAGCCACCATGACAAGGCTTGGTAAGAATCCTCCCAACAACCGAAAACTTTTGCTATGGACTTCTACTTTGCCAACCAAATCTTTTGATAACTGATAGTATAATTGAACCTTGAATGGACTTCCGCTATTATAGATTTCACCTTGATGGACGGGTTAGTCTCGACCAACGGCATTATAGCCTCAGCAACGGTATCCGAGTCCAACTTGGAATGATCTTGTGAAATCGTTCCCATTGTGCACGTGTGCCTAATGTTGTATCTGCGTATCTCCCAACAACCTTTTTTTCGGTATCAAGCTGGCTCGGATAAGCCAGTCGCAGCCACGCCCATACATCTTGCATTTTGCATAGAACGTCTATGTCTGAAACTCGTACACATTGTAGTCAACTCCTCTAGAGATAGTGTAACTTCTAATTGCTGCCATGACCGACTTTCGAGAACTATATTCCATTCCAATCCGAAACTCTCTGTCCTCAGCATCAGCAACACCTACAGAAAGCAGAAATCATCGTTCATTAATCAATCCAAAGTATAAATTAACAAAAACGTATTATTCAGTCATCACGTATATATGTTTGCATATTCCGGAAATTCCGGTGCATGCATGGCGTCGAGATCCAACTCACGCATAAAAGGTGGCACGTTCATCGGTTGACTGCTCGAGGGATGAACCACTATATTCTCTGCTACTGTCTCAACTCCCACATCACCATCATCGTCTTCGTCGCCGGCTTCATAAGTGGCTTCAGAGTCCTCTTCGCTGTCACTATTCATTCCCTCGTACACTGTAGCTCTATCATCCTCTATATCTAAATCATTTTGAATCCCTTCTGCCTCTACGGTTTCAAACTCAACATACAGCTCAATCTGTGGCTGTCGCATCTGAGTCTACCGATGAATTTGAAACATATTCTGCATACTCGCTTCGTCAGTGATTGGCATGGTATCAAACTGTATTAGACCACCAAAAACTACAACCGGATTCCGGTACAGAATTCTGCTCACTCTCATTAACGTACCGTTCTCCATGCTTTGACAGAGATCGTTCTGAAACTTCATTAACGTCATCGTGCATGGAAGTATGGAACCACAAACGAAAACGGATTCTGGCACACAAACCTCACTCCCTCATGAGTATTACGTATTATCTCACCGTTGCGATACACCACCAAGTTTGCGGTACCCTCCATTACACTACCAACACACTCAAAGAACACTCAAAATACACTCTTACTCAAAATGAAAATGGTACTGAGCTCTGTCTTATATAGAGAGAAGCATTTAGCACGCCCCTCACATGCTGCCTGCCTCAACCAACCATGCTTTGCCACGTGTCAATACGCCCCCTATGTGCTATCAGTTTCAGCCAACCAGCCCTCGCCACGTGTGATCTACGCCCCTGCGTGATGAATGTAACACGCTCCCTACGTGGTACGCCTCTCACCTAACACGTCCATCAAAGTGTAAATACGATTCCTTCACCTATTTCTAAGTAAAACACCACCCTTTACTTCATAACAAAATTCTTGAGCCTATTATATAACTTTTTAATTATTAAATTAATAATATAATACAGATTTTATGTAAGAAAAAAAAAAGAAAAAGAAAAATGCTCCATACAACCAACGCTGGTCAGATTTTGCCGCGGTACACAACATGTGTTTTTAATACCAATTTTTGAAGAGGGGAAAAAGCCATTACACTGTCATTTGGAGTCTTTAATCTTCATTTAAAATTGAAAAAAAAAAAGTCTTTTATTGAGAAAACCTTTTTTCATTTTAAATCTCTAGCAATAAACAGTAAACACTAGACTTTTGATTGATCATCCTAGTCAATCTCACAGTCAACACTCATAATTGATTTCTTTATTGCTAACTAACAGTAACACATAATTCATTTTATTTTCATGTACATGGACATATGAACAATAATAATAATAATAACAACGGAAAAAATCGCTATCCCTTGGTTTTCATGAAATGGTAAAAGTGACCTATCACCGTCATATATAATCATTGATCCATGACTTGTAATCTTTTTATTCATAAGAAATGTATATATTATTACTTATTAGAACAAAATAATAAAAAGTAGGAGATACTTTCCTTTCCTTACGTTGAAAAGCCAAAATTGTGTTTGTGACCTACCCCAAACCTAAGAAGACAATTTACTTGTAAAATGGTTAATTCCAACAGAATCTCGCACACACCAAAAGAAACAAACAACGACATATGCTAATCCCAAAAAATTTCATCAACGGGTCCATGGAATCTAGGCCCCACTTCCACCGTCCGATCCCCCGAATCAGAAACCATTAGAATCAATCCGTACCGTATAAGAGGGGCTCCGCTCATTCATGGGCCCCACTTCACGTGCACTGCCTGCCATAACCGTCCAACTCACATACACTGCTCCCATAATTTCCCCCCAAAACCGAACCTTTTTTGTAATTTTCTTTAGGTTAAATATATGATCAAATTACTAATTTTGTCTCAACATTTAAGTCCAACTCACAATTTTATTTTAAATATTTTTCTCTCTTATTTTTTCTTTAGTCAAAATTCAAAGTCTTTTTCTAAGATGGTCTCTTCCAATCACTTTGTTCTTTTAAAATATTATATGCATTATTTTTTATGAATATTATGTTTGTATATTTTTATTTTTTTTATATTAAGAATGTTTGATACAAAATTTATGTTTGACAATATAAAAAATATTAAAAAAACAAATAATTAAATTAATTTTTAATAAATTTTAAATTAGATATTTGATCTTCAATAAATTTTTATTATTTTAAATTTTTTTAAGACAAATTTGTCATTTTATCAAAAACGACTAATATATTTTGTAAAAATATTTGTCGAAGATCTAATTATCATAATTAATTCCGTTAAAAATTTATTTATCTAATATATATTAAAAAATTTATTAAAAACAATAGAGAAACCACTCTTTATATTCTCAGATAGTTCTAAAATAATAAAATAAAATTTTATGAAAACCAAAATATGTGATCTAAAATTTCGTTAAAAATTAATTTTGGTATATATATAAAAAATAATACACACGTTATTTCTCGTGGTTTTTTTCATCACGTTATTATATATCTATATTTAGGATTGATATATAATTTTTTTAAAAATATTTTTTATTTTTAACGCATAAAATCAAGACTTTTTATTTAAGTTATAAACACTTAAATATCAACTAATTTTATTTTTATTATTTTTACACATTTTTAATAAGTAAAAAGTGAATCAATACGTGTATTAGTACCTGTTGATATACTAGTGAATATAATTCGTATTGATGATAGTATCTCAATGAATAGATATATAGAAGTTAAAATACTATATTTGTAGAACCCTGATTTTATTCTAATTTAAATTTCAGGGACAAAAATAATTACTAAAGTGAATATACACATATTAGTGCATTATTAGTATTTAAATATAATTTTCGTTTAAAAATATTGTGTGCGTAATTGATCATTTGGATAAGAGAAATGTTAAGNTAGCAGATAATTAAATATTATAAAATAAGAAAACAAATACATTAAAAATAAAAAATATGTTAATTATGACTCTTTTTAGTTTTCAAATTATGACTAAATACTTTCGTTGGGTAATTGGGGAGCAGTTTTTAATTGAATTTCCGTGGTACACAAACATATAATAATTGTTTGTTGTTGCTAAACATATAATAAATCATTGTGATATTTGTAAGAAAAATTTAAATCCTTTACTGGACCTTAAGAATATTTAAAAAATTGTTAAAGTGGAAA
>NC_029779.3:14043011-14051098 GCF_000817695.3 Arachis duranensis
CACTTTACACAAAACCAGCAAAAGAATCAAAGTTGTGAAAGTTTCTTTAATTACAGAGATCCGAATATTTGATGGGCGAAGAATTCACGCTTCCCAACGGTTGAAACTTGGAACTTTGGAACAAAATTCTTTTCCCTCAACAATCAATTTCCCGTTTTGTAACCATCACAATTTTTAATTCTCTCTCTAAATTTAATACTATTTCTTCACATTTACCGCGTTTTCTTTTTCTCTCGCTTCACAAAATTTTCCCATCCAAACCAAAACGAATCTAACCACCGGAGAATTCTCATTTCTCAATTTTGCACTGCGCCATCGTTTTCAGTAAGCAGTAACTCAATTGAAGAAAAAGAAGAAAACCTCCTTTTACTTGCATACGCTTTTTTGTTTTTATTATCTCTATCTCTCTCTTGTCCTCGTTAATCTCACCGTCACGCGCTGCCGCGTATTTCGTCACCGTTTAATCACCGAAAGCAAGCTACCTGATTGGAGCCTTTGGTTTGAAACTTGAAACTTGAAACGGACGGTTACATTGCAAGTTGTGCCGCTTTTCTCAGCTGATCAGTTAGTTTCTTCATCTATGTGTGGTGTTGGAAGGAGGATTAGGAGGAGCATAGGCTTTGTCGCTGCCATAGCTGGATGTGCATCGGGTGCAGGATAAATGCGCTACACCGGGAATCTAGGGTTTTCGAGCCTGGTCCTTTTGGTGCTGTTGCTGCTGCTGATTTGTCTTGTTTTTCCGGCGATCGGATTCTTTTATGTCCGCCGTAAATGGCGGATTTCAGTGGCTAGGAAGGAAGAGATCAGGAGGCTTCTGATTTTGGCTGCTGAGGAAACTGCCAGGGCCGAGAGAGAGGCCACGTATGGTTACGGTGCCGCGGCGGAAACCGCCGTCAAAAGCAATCAGTGTGCCGTGTGCTATGTTCCCGCCACCGCACGCTGCGCTCAGTGCAAATCGGTTCGCTACTGGTGTGTTCATCTTCCATTTCTCTTCTTTGCTCTTCATTTTTTTGCTAGCTGTTCAAAGATGTTTTGTTGCCTTGTGAACTTGTTGAATGATCCATTCTGTATAACTTGGTTTTCCTCTGTGATTTGTGGACTTTACCGTTTGCGTAAGATGTATGTGTTATATACATTTTGGTATCATGTGTTTCAGTTCGTTTGAGTGTCAAACTCTTCATTGGCGCCAAGGGCACAAATTGGAATGCCGTCTGCAAAGAATACTTCGGCAGAGTGATGTAGTTAGTGATCTTGGCAACAAGGTAACCGAGCAAGAATTCTCTAGAATCGCTGACCAGAAGTCTGAAATTGCAGGTGCAGAGCATGAAGCGTCCGGTGAAAACCAACAAACTTCAGTCGCTGGTGTTTCTTCTAAAGTTTTATATGGAAAAAATGAAAATGTAAGAGATGAGTGCCTTGCAGGGGGAACTATAACAGATTCTAATTCTGAGTTGTCAAGTAACTCTTTTTCTGGCTTCTCAGCTTCTCCAAGTGCTAGTGAATCATCTGATGACTCCTCTATTTGTGAGAGTGTTATATCAAACGAGCATGACCAATCTGATGGACCAGTTTTTGTTGATTCGACACTTGACATTCCAGATAGCACTTCAAGTGACGGTAGCATGGTTGTAGCTATGTCTTCATCACCCAAATTTGCCAGTTTGGTTGAATCAGTTGATGGTTTTTCGACAATGCGTAAATTAAATGGAAGTAGATCTGGTCCTTGTAAAGAAGAAGGAAAACTTGCAAAAAATGGTACTTCAGGTTCAGGTATGCTGAAGGGGGCAACAATCAAGCCTTCCATAGTGTCTTCTGGGTTCTGGGATAGAACTCTTGGCACAACTGGGATTGAAGAAGATGCCAACAGTGACACTTCTCCATCCCATTCGGATGAATCCACTCACAATACAGGATCTGATTCTCAGTCATTTCGCTTTTCGTTTAGTTCCATCGCTCTTATGCAAGCACAAGATAGTGAGGCAAAGGATTTTGTATCTGATAATCCTTCTCCCAATACTGTTGGGGACAATGTGCCTTGCTCAGGATCAGCATCAACGGAGAATGACAGAGATACAGTGAATTCTTCAAAGGCTACAAATCTTAAATTCATGAACAGCAAAGATTCCATACTTCCAAACCCTGCTGCTGCCCCTGTTTATGAATCTGATCAATTGGGATCTAAAGGCAGCTCTGTGCAACCCTTATCTTGTCTCTACCCACCATCCCCCAGTCTTAGCAAAGGTTCAGGTTGTGAAGATTCTTTGAACGTCCATAACTTGCAATCGTATATTTCTATGGCATCAAATCGTGTTGTAGGAAACCATGGCATCAATTCTAAGTCTGCTGAAATTAGATGCCTGACACGTGACCTTGATTCTAATTTAGTCCGTAGAACTGATGCTCACTCAAATTCCAGTACAAAACATGTGAATAATGGTAATCAATCTGCCACTAGTACGTCGTCTGGGGGTGTTAGCTGTTCTGCAAATTCTAAGAGTGGCTTGAAATCATCTGTTTTAAAAGTTGTTGATCAGTTCCGAGGATCAAATTTCTCAAAGCAGTTTCCACTAGTTTGGAATGATACCGCAGGAAAACAAAGTGATAAGGTTCTTTCTTGAACAAATTTTTATTTATCTGTTTATTTTTATATGTTCTTTTGTGCCTTGTGCAATTTTATCTTACATTTACAGATGCTGCAGGGTCTTTTTCCTTACGAATTGTTTGTCAAGATTTATAACTCGAACAAGGGGGAGTTTAGCCCATTTGGTCTTATAAATTGTGGGAACAGGTAATTTGAAATGATTTGTTTGCTAGAAACATTTGATAAGATAATTAGTTCAAAGAGCTTGTCTGTTCATTTATTTTTGCAGCTGTTACGCCAATGCTGTACTCCAGTGCTTAGTATTTACACCACCCCTGACTGCATATTTTCTTCAAGGACTACATTCTAAAGCATGTATGTAAGCAAATCAGTTTTTCCATTGGAATCATCTGCATGCCATATTTCTTGAATATTATCTTCTGTAACCCATTAATAGGGTTAAACAATTCCATGCAAATTTCAGGTGCAAATAAAAAATGTTTCAACTGTGAGTTTGAAAGTTTGATTTTGAAGTCAAAGGATACAAAATATCCACTCTCTCCTAAGGGCATACTCTCCCAACTAAGGAGAACTGGAAGTCAACTTGGTAATGGCAAAGAAGAAGATGCACATGAATTTCTAAGGTAAACCCTTTTTTAAGTGTAACCACGTAATTCTTGTCCTGTAATTCATTTCAGATTAAGGAATCTGGTGTTATACTCAACAGGCATGCCATTGACACAATGCAATCTGTTTGCCTTATGGATACTGGGGTTGATGTATGTGGTTCATTGGAAGAGGACACTACTTTAATTGGTCTAACATTCGGGGGTTACCTTAGATCAAAGGTAATTTATGTTTATATATTGAAATCTACTAAACTATTGTTTTTCCCCCTTTCCTGTGTTATAATGCACCAATACAGTGTTGCCATGCTTTTGCAATAGATAAATTCCTGTCATTTTAAGATCCATTAATTCGAATAATGTGGAGAGTAAACATGCCCCTCATACTTTGCAGATAAAATGCATGAAATGTGGAGGGAAATCTGAGCATCAGGAAAGGATGATGGATCTTACTGTTGAGATAGAAGGGGACATAGCAACCCTACAGGAAGCTCTTCGACGATTTACAAGTACCGAGTCTTTGGATGGAGAAAATAAGTACCACTGTGTCAGGTTGGTTGGTCCTCTAGAGCGGCCTTTTTAAAAGTTTCAATGTTGTTGTATAATAGGAACTTGAATTCTGTTTTAAGATATAAATACTAGTTCCTTAAATCAGTGTAGACATTTGTAATCCTGCAAAAAAGG
The DNA here is from genome assembly GCF_000817695.3 of Arachis duranensis. Taxonomy (NCBI): domain Eukaryota; kingdom Viridiplantae; phylum Streptophyta; class Magnoliopsida; order Fabales; family Fabaceae; genus Arachis; species Arachis duranensis. The sequence goes on from NC_029779.3 coordinate 14,046,903, forward strand.
ATTAAGTCCTAAAAAATGTTTGAACTTTGAAAAGAGAAAGTCACTCCTAGACTCTCTGCACATATGGAAGCTCTAGCTAGCCTTCTCCCATGCTTGCAGAATCTTGTTTGGTGTACAAGTGTTTTTTAACATTGGCATTTTATGTGGATTGTGGATTACTAAGGCTTTGGTATGTTATTTGGCTTACTAACGTTTTTTTTGGCATTTTGCTTTTATTGTTCAAATTGCTTGTGCTCAAAGTTAGTTTTCTATATTATTAATGTAACCTCTCCATTTGAAGATGTAAATCTTATGAGAAGGCCAAGAAGAAGCTGACAATTTCTGAGGCACCTAATGTTCTTACAATTGCATTAAAGAGATTCCAGGTACTTTATGTCTTAAATTCAAAGTATAATATGTTATTACCTTCATTTGTGCTGTCTATATGCAGAGAGTACATTAAATTTGTTACATTTGTCTTGCAGTCAGGAAAGTTTGGGAAGCTTAACAAGCCTATCCAGTTTCCTAAAACTCTTGACTTGGCTCCTTTCATGAGTGGGACTAGTGATAAATCACCTATATACAGACTGTATGGTGTAGTTGTTCACTTGGATATCATGAATGCTGCCTTTTCTGGTCACTATGTGAGCTATGTGAAGAATAGTCAAAACAAGTGGTTCAAGGTTGATGACAGTGTGGTAAGTCCCTCAGTTTCCATTTGTTTGCATATATCATGAAGACATATCTCTTGGCTTGGTTTTACAGGTAGTAGATTCCCACACCAAATCAGTAATATGTAGCCTTGGTTCCACCACTTGTAACATCATAAATCTGTGACCTATATATATCATTTGTTCTTTATTATTGTGAATAAAAGTATATCTGCATAGGCTTGGTTGAATTCTGTGACAAAATCTTCTATCATAAAATCATGTGACAATCATTTGGTCTGGATAAAACTGTTCCAAGGTTTATTGACAAGCAGGTTTTCAAATCATTTCTAAACTTTAAAACAAATCATTTTATTTCATTATTACTTACCATTCAAACCTGTCAGATACACCTAACAAAGTTTCTTCATATGCAATTTTGGTTTGTTTGGCAGGATTTATTAACCAATTGTGCGAGTATATTTACTTCGTTTTAACCATGTCCTTTATGTCTTGTAGGTGACACCTGTTGAGGTGGAGAGAGTCTTAACAAAAGGATCATATATGCTTTTTTATGCAAGGTAACCCTTTTGGTGTTATTTTACTGGTGCATCTTGTGCAAGCAATGTTCCTTTTTTACTAACAATTGCCTCTAGTGCGCTTCTCTCACCATCTGATTCCCTCTGTAGGTGTTCACCCAAGGCCCCAAGATCAATCAGAGGCAAGACACTGTCCCCAGAATCAAAAGGCAAAGTAACCGGAAAGACCGCAACGAAAACTCGGAATGGTTCTTGCAGCACCGATAGCACTCATGATTCGACCACCACAGATGAGTTCTCCAATTATATTTTCGGTGATTCAAGGGTTGGCTGGGGTAGCCCATGGAGGAACTCCGAATCCGACACCTCATCCTCCACCTCTTCCTCATCTTCTCCCCTGAACTTCAGGCATTCACCCCTAGCCGATATGGACCGATATGATTCAGTTTCTCCTGGTTTAAGTGCAGATATAGATGGCAATTTGTACAGGAACAAAATGGGGCATGCAGAAAGAAAAGGAGGTGTTGTGCCTCTCTCACATTCAGACACTCTACACCATAGGAAGTTAGAAAGTACTAGGATTAGCAGCAACAGTAATTTTAGGGATACTAACTCTCATCAGAGACTAGGATCTAACCATTTTAATGGCATAAGCTCTGGTGCACCTTGTAGAAAGCCAAGGGACAGAACGGATTGAAATATTTATTTAGTTTTAATCTATAGGTAGGCCGGTGCAGTATATAATGAGGTATAGTCTACCATTTATGTAATGTACTCAAAAGATGGCGTTCTTATAGAAAGGAATTAGCCATCAACATTTTGCTTCTCACTTAAATAGATGTAGTAGGTATATAGATTAATTACTGTAACTAATAAGTCTTATCATTCCATTTTTCTGAAAGAAAAACTTGAACACGTGAATCAATAAGATTGTAATATGATAATCCTATTCTGTTAACTTGTTTTTAGGTTATATATATATAAAGATTAGAGTTTTCTAAAATGAAGAAGTTGGTAGAGTAAGAAAAAGTAAAGGATTTAATTATTTTTGAATTGAAATAGTAGATTTTATATATAATAGAAGTAATAAATTCAATGGTGATTAAATTATTGTTTTTTTAATTTTACCAATTTTTTATTTGAAAGGTTTTTATCACATTTAAAATATTATTCTTTCTGAAGTGTTTATACCTATTTATTTATCTTTTCTTTCAAATATATTTTCACTCTTGGCAATAACAAGTTAACAACTGACCTATACTATTTGTGAATTAAATCATTGTTATAGTTATTTAAATATTTTTGTTTGGACCATGAGGTGTTTTAATTTTTAGAATTTAGCTAACAGGTTAAGATGATCAATTGAAAAAGTTTTTATAAAACATGTAAATTTTAAATAAATAATGTATTTGTTATGTATTTATTAAAATAAAAAATTAAAAAATAGTATAATCTTAACATATATCTTAAATTCTAAACTTTTAGGATATATATTAGCTAAATTCTAATTTTTATTTGTTTGTTTATTTGTTTGGACCATGGAACATGAGTTGGTGGTATTCGTATTTCATTACATCAATCTGCAATGAAATAATCCAAGCCAACTTGGCTTGAAATGAAGTTCGTTAAAAAATCAAATTGAAATTGATAAGGCAGATAGGGTCTAAAGAGGATGTAGTTGATGATAAATTGATAATAGAACAAAAGAGAGTGATGGAACGGATACAAAGCGTGAGACAACTTTGTTCCTGTAATAAAATCCAACTCAACAAAGTGCAATCCCTTTTCGGTTCTGTATTCAAATTACTTCACAATATTGAAAATATTAAAGGGACAACCTGTGTCCATGCCCTACTCTTTGTACTTTCTACTAAACACACGTATCATTAATTCTTGGCCCTACCCATTATTCCAGGTTTCCCATGTCAATGTTTTTCTTTAAATTACTACAAACAATTTACTTCATTTTGATTTTTAAGCATAGAAAAAACAGTGATGCTACATGACTAATTAGCAGTTTAGCACAATAAAAATTAGTTGAATTAGAAAGAGGGGACACATAAAAGAAAGAAGAAAAAAGACTTGATTAAACTTAATGATAAAAATAGCAAGTATTTTTCTTAATATGTTCTTGTTAAGAATTAAAAAAAAAAGAATCCAAATATTGGTAGTTCAATTAAGACAGAAAAAAAAATATTACAGATAGCATAGTGACGATGAATTCATGTTGGATAATTCTATATGGATTATTGTTGTAAATTTTAGCACATGCATTATCTAACTAAGCTTTATTAAAGTTATTTATTTTGCATCATAAAGATACTGTGGAAGCCTGCCTCTATCAAGTTGGAAAGAAAAGAAACAAGAAACTTGGCTGCCAAGTCTATTGATTCAAAGGGCTCATAGCATTCCATGTACCAATTCTAACTCTTTATTCTTGTTTTGGAGATACACGAAGAGATCAATCCTATCTCTTCCCATTATTGCACCTTCATTTTCTTTGGTCTATAAAATACAACTGAATGATACGAGAAATGAAACTAACTTCCCTTTAATTCATTAGCGATATGTGATCTCTGTTAGGAAAAATTAAGGTTCAGACAAAAATTTGTCTAACAATAAAAGTATTAAAAATAATTTTTTTTACAATTTAGACGATTAAATAGACAATACTAAAGATACTCAAAATATTAAATATAATGACAAAAATTAAATAATCAAACAATAGAATTTTTATTGTGGAAAAGAGGGACAAAAAAATCTACGGAATCTAATTCAGTAAAACTTTTCACTATCAAAATAATGAGTATACAATCAATCTTTTTAATAGTACTAGGACATCTCAACAATCAACAAAATACTTAATTAAAATTGATAGAAACAACATAAACCCTCTACAAAAATGAATATTTCAAATCAGACAAAAGAGAAGGCATTACAATTAGCATAGTATATTCTAATGTTCATGGAACAACATACTAAAATTCTATAAAAAATAGAAAAAATTTACCAATTTAATGTGTGCAAT
>NC_029779.3:14051144-14053581 GCF_000817695.3 Arachis duranensis
AGAAATTCTCTCTCTCTTCCTTCACGTGGCTTATAGCCAATTCTTCCTCTTTTTATTTTATTTTAAAGTGTAGGTCTGACTTGAGTTAAGGACTCACCAATAAATTTTTCTCTCACCGATTCAAGTGGGGATAGGCTGTTCTACTAAGTCTATTTTTTTTTTTTGCAAGAATTAAACATTACTGCAAGTAAACTCTTAGTCATCATATCTGAACCATTATCATTAGTATGGATCTTTTCAAGTGCATATGACTTCGTTTCAAGCACTTGACGTATCTAATGATACCTCACTTCTATGTGCTTCGATTTAGAATGAAACGTCGGATTCTTGTTGAGATGAATAGCATTTTGGCTGTAACAAAATAACACAAGTTTCTCTTGATTGATGCCTTACTCTTGTAGAAATTTTTTCATCCACAAGAGTTCTTTAGAAACTTTAATAACAGCAGTGTATTCTACCTCTGTAGTAGACAAAGCAACACATTTCTGAAGTCGTGATTTTCACGACACGGCTTCCCCTTCAAAAGTCATCATATAACCAGAAATAGACTTCCTTAAATCAAGATCCGCAGCCATATCCGCATCTGTGTAACCATCCAACACATGTTGGCCACTTCCAAAGCATAAACAAACTCTGGAAGTACCATTAAAATATATGAAAATCCACTTTACTTCTTGCCAGTGTTTCTTGCCAGGATTATAGAGAAACCAACTAACAATTCCAACAACATGAGCAATATCCGACCTAGTACAACCATAGCATACATCAAACTACTAACCGCATATGCATATGGAATCTTCTTCATTTCTATTTTTTCGGTCTCACTTGTAGAACATTGCTATGAACTCAACTTGAAATGACTAGCAAGTGGAGTACTAACAGGTTTGGAATTACTCATGCTAAACCTCTCTAAAACCTTCTCAATATACTTCTGTTACGACAACCACAGTTTTCCATTCTTCCTGTTATGAGCGATACTCTTACCAAGGATTTTCTTTGCAAGATCCAAATCCTTCACAGGAAAGAATATGTTCAAGTCTTTCTTAAGACTTTCAATCTTCTTAGTGTCATGATCAACAATTAACATGTCGTCAACATAAAGCAAGAGAATTATAAAATCACCATCAGAGAATTTCTTAATATACACACAATGATCAGAAGAAGTCTTACTATGCCTATGACCTTCCATGAAGGAATCAAATTTCGTGTACCACTGACTTAGCGCTTGTTTCAACCCATATAAGCTCTTCTTTAACTTGCATACAAGATTTTCCTTTCCTTTAACCTCGAAACCCTTTAGTTGCTCGATATGAATTTTTTTATCTATGTCACTATGAAGGAATGTAGTTTTCACATCAAACTACTCAACCTCTAATTCAAGATAGCCGCTAATCGAAGCACAACTCGAATAGAGGATATCTTCATAATTGGAGAGAAAATTTCTTCAAAATTAATACCTTTCTTTTGCTTAAAACCTTTCATAACCAACCAAACTTTGTACTTTGACCGTGAAATATTTTCATCTGCTTTCAATTTGAACACCTATTTATTATTCTTGAATACTCTCTTACCATTTAGTAACTTCGCCAATTCAAATGTATGATTCTCATGCAAGGATTTTATTTCTTTTTGTATGGCCTTCAACCAATCTATTTTATGCTCATCAAACATAGATTCCTGGTAGTTTTCTGGTTCTCCATTCTCAGTGTTCATCATATACTCATGAGGAGAGTATCTCTGAGAAGGATGACGCTTTCTAGTAGATCTTCTAAATTCAGGCTTAACTGGTGGTTTAAGTAGAACTTTAACATTTGGTAAAATTTTTGTATCTGACACCTCAGGTTGAGGTATAGATTTATCATGCAAATCATTACCATCATTATCAACTTGTACATCTTCTCTATCAACAGGAGATCTAGTTAAAGGATCAGGTTTATCATCAGTAGAATGTCTAACAGTTATTGTTAACTTATCCATTTTTTCAAGATCTTCAATAATTTGGTCTTAAAAAAATTACATCTCGACTTCTAACTATTTTCTTACTCATCTGATCTTATCATCTATAACCAAATCTTTGTGATCGTAATCCATAAAAATACACTACTTTAAAATTAATATTTTATTTTTATTTTGTATTAAAATTAATATAATCAATTCTTTGAATTATTTTTTTCTATTAAAAATATTGATATATTTGGTATATATTATCAACACAGAGCAGCAAAGACGTGTATGCGTGGTACATGCGATCACCAAAAAAATTGCATTGAAAAAAAGAAAGAAAAAAACAAAATTTTTAGAACATCAAATTTTAGTATTTTTTTATCATAATTTGATTGATATAAATATTAAATTTTTTGGTCAAATAAATAAATTTATTTATTCATATATATAAATTCTAAAAAATATTAATACAAATTATATTAATTTATGGATA
>NC_029779.3:14053710-14096156 GCF_000817695.3 Arachis duranensis
AAATTAATTTTTAAAAAATATTATATATATATATTTTTTTTAAAATGTATTAGTATTTGTTATTATTAAAAGTTATAATTAAAAAATAATAGAAATTTAAAAAGTGATTATATACATACAGAGAAAGAGAGAGAGAGAAACTGATCATTATAATTTATTTCAATAAATGATTTTATTCTTTATATTAAAATGTCAAAATTCAATAGAAAATAAAAGTTTTAACTTTTAAATTTGTGCTAATCTTGAATTTATCTTACTTTTACATTTTAATCAATAAAAAATTTTGTATTAAATGACCAACAATTTAAAAATTTTTAAAAACAAAATCTAAAGTAATAAATTTTTAAATACAATTTTGATCTATAATAAATTATTTTTTTTGCCTGTTAGATTAAAAAAAAATACTATGAAACAAGACTTCTACTTTGACAAAATTAATTATGCACATATAAATATGATTAAAAATTAAAATTCATGAATTGAGAATGTTGAGTTTAAGAAAATAATAACAATTAGATAATGATTAAATTTTATAATAAAATGTCAAAAGTCTAAAATATGTTAATAATATATTTGTCTAAGTGTGCAAGTTAAAATTAGAAGAAACTAACTCAATGATAATTTAGGTCCATGATAAAAGCGTTTAACTCATTCACTTACTAATGGCCCAAGAGATGGTTACATATTAATATCTAAAATGAAGAAAAGCAATTTCACTTTCATATAAATCAAAGTTAGTGACTGAATTTATTTTTTTCTCTTTTCTCTTCTCAACCCACGTTCAAGAAAGCAAGAAAAAAAAGTTCTGATTAGGGCTCAGATCAAGAAGAAAAAGGAATTATCAAAATCAAGAAACAAGAAAAAAAAAAAGAAAGTAAGAGGCTAAGGCAAACAGTAAAGATCAAATAAAAAAGGTGAATCAGAAAAATTACTTTTATCTTTGTGCTTCATTGTTGCTTGTTCAGAATGCTTTCCTCCTTCATACACCAAACAGGATATTTGAAAAAAAATAGAGGTTATGATACTTTGCTACAGATTAAGGGTCAAGAATCAAACTTGGAGCGAAAGTATTGATGAATGGCTTAGATCCTTAAAGAAATTTGAAAAGGAAGAAAGAGAAGTCGCTAGGTAAAAATGCATGTAAGCTTTATTCACTGCTACTGTCTTATCTCTCTTTTGCACCACTGGTGCTATATTTGGGGAAGAAGAAGTCAATTGTTCAAGCCAAGTTTCAAGTTTTGGAAGTTTTACTCCTCTATTAAAGGGGTAAACAGCCAAAGATTGATTCAAGGAGTGAGTACACAAGTTTAGATCTTCATACCTTACAATCTAATTCTTCTTCTCCTTCAAAGTTTTACATTAAATTTTCTATTTTTCAGTGTTCATATTTCTTTGTTTCTTTTCAATGGAAAAAAGGGATTCAGTGAAAAATCAGTAAAAACTATTGAGAGAAAAGGCAAAGAGAGTTATAAGAAAAAGTAAAAAAATTATGTCAAAACTCTTTTGTATATTTTTCTGTTTTGTACATATGATCTTGAGTGGATTCTCTTACTAAGTTGGGTGAGCACTTATTGGTTGCAAGTTTAGGGAGTGAACCTAGCCAAATCTAGCTTGGATAGAAGCTGGGTTTGTCCCATATAAGATTGGGTTGAATCCTAAGAAAATTGGTGTTTGTAATCTTTGTAAAAGATGGTAAAAATTTTCCGTTGTTATGGAGAAGACTGGATGTATGTCACATTACACAAGGTGGTTGAACTAGGATACATGGATGTGTGATTTTTCTCTTCTCTACTCTTCTTCTGATTCACTTCGTTAAGAGACAAAATAAAAGTATCTCCTACATCGTATATTTTTCAGAATTCACAGCTATTTAAAAGTAAAGAGTTGCTCTGTTCCTAAACGCATCGTGAAGAGACAAAATAAAATTGTCTCCTGAATCTCAACATAACAAACGTATAAGCAACTAAGTTCCTTTTTTCAGTCAGAAGCAAAAGCAAAAAGAGGTTCAAAAAAGAGGCCATAGATTCAACCTCCTTTTTTTAGGCCATTCACAAACCTTCAATTGGTATCAAAGCTTCGAAAAAAGATCCGAATGGCTAACAACATGGGTTCTAATATCGTGGCTTACACACACTCACTGAAGATTAGTCCAACAACTGACCTCTCTTCTACACTACAAGAAATACAACTACTGAATGGAAAGAATACGGATATTTGTCCAATCTGCTGATTATAATATCTGAAAGATAATCATGAATGGTCCATAAGTTCCAACTGAAAAAGGAATTGTGACACCCAAAGAAGAAGTTGAATAGAATGATGAAGACAAAAAAAAGGTAGAGTTGAATACTAAAGCAATCAACATGATACATTGCTCAATTAGTTTTAAGGAGTACCGAAAGGTATTAAGGTGCTAAACAGCAAAAGAGATTTGGGATAAACTCCAAGTCACTCATGAGGGCACCGAACAAGTGAAGGAAACAAGAATTGACATATTGAAAAAAATGAGATATTTGCTATGAAAGAAGGAGAAACCACTGATGAAATGTTCAAGAGATTTTCGGTCATCATCAATAGTTTGGATGTTATAAGGATGACTCACACCAAACAAGTGCTAGTAAGAAAAAATATTGAGAAGCCTTGCCAAAGAGTGAAAAAATAAAGCTACAGTCATTGCTGAGAGTGATAATCTGAAACAAATATCTTATGATGAGCTAAGAGAAAAATTCCATGCCTATGAAATCACCCACTTGAACTGTGACGTGAAAAAGAAAGGAATGGCCTTGAAATCTACTGTTGAGTCATTGAAAGATGATTCCAATGATGATTTATCAGATGAAAAATTGTATTTTTTTCTAGGAGGCTAAGAAGACTCATGAGGAGCAAAGAAAAGAGCAAAAGATCAAGTTCGAAAGGATCAAAAGAAAGACCTTAGCAAGATAATCTGTCGTCACTACAAGGAGGCTAGCCATTTCAAGTACGGCTTTTTCAAGTTCAAAAAAGAAGACAAAACAAGGAAGGACAAGAAAAAGGTTCTGATAGCATCTTAGGAAGACTTAGAAAATGATTCAGAAGAAGAAAAATATTCCGAACATGAAGCTCATGCTTGCTTCATGGCTGATCAAGATCAAGCGGAAGAAACTTGTCTTATATCCAAGAAGAAGAAAGACATGTGGTACTTAAATAGTGGATACTCAAGATATATGACCAAAAAATATACTTTTTTCATCAAATTTAACAAGTATGATGAAAGTTTTGTGACTTTTGGTGATGATGGAAAAGAAAAAATCATAGCCGTAGGTAAAATTGGTAAAAAAATTTCTACATTCATTGATAATGTATTCTTGGTTGATGGTTTTAAGCACAACCTTTTAAGCATTAATTGACTTTGTGATTTGGAATATTGAGTTACTTTTAAAAAGTTAAAATGCATAGTTGTTGATAAAAAATCTGGTAATCTTTTGTTTATTGCAAGAAAGCCTAATAATGTGTATGGTCTTACTTTGAAGGAACTAAAAGAACAAAACATAGCATGCTTTACTTCCATGGATTCTGGTTATGGCATAAAAGATTGGGACATGCTAGTATGTTTCAGATTTCAAAACTTGTCACAAAAGACATAGTTAGAAGTCTTCCTAAAATTCCTTTCGACAAAAACATTACTTGTAATGCTTGTCAAATGGAAAAACAAACTAAAAGCTCTTTTAAACCCAAGGAAAATATTTCAACTAAGAAACTATTGAAATTGATATATATTGATCTTTTTTGTCCTACTAGAATTCAAAGCCTAGGAGGTAAATATTATGGCTTAGTTGTGGTTGATGATTATAATAGATTCGGTTGGATTCTATTCTTAACTCATGAGAATGATGCATTTTCAGCCTTTAATATTTTATGCAAAACGATTCAAAATGAAAAAGATTTGAAAATTGTTTCCATAAGAAGTGACCACAGAAAAAAATTTGAAAACCAAGATTTTGAATCATTTTGTGATGAATTTGGTATATCATATAATTTATCTTGTCCTAGAACACCTCAACAAAATATGGTTGTTGAAAAGAGAAATAGAAGCCTTTAGAAAATGGCTCGAGCCATGTTATGTGAAAGTGATATACCTAAATTTCTTTGGGCTGAAGCTATGAATACAGCTTGTTATATTTTAAATCGAACTATCATTTGAAAGTTTTTAAAGAAAACCCCCTATGAGCTATGAAAAGGAACTCCTCTAAATCTCAAGTACTTTCATATTTTTTAATGTAAATATTTTGTTTTGAACACAAAAGATCATTTTAAAAAAATTGATTCAAAATCATATGAATATATATTTGTAGGTTACTCAACTACTAGCAAAACCTATAGAGTATACATTATTAAAGAACATAGGATCATTGAAGAGACCATACATGTTATTTTTTATAAATTTAACTCAATTTCAAGTGTTGTAGAAGATAATAATGCACGAAATCAAGCTGAGCAGAACCTGAGTGAAACCCAAGTTCAAGACAAATCAGAATCTTTGCAAAAAGTCTCTTACTCTAATTCTGTAGAACAAATTGCAGGAGACAAATTTATTTTGTCTCCTATCATAGCAAAAAATTCTGCAAATCACAATAGTCTTGAACCAAATCAGATCAGATCTGTTCTAGCATCACCCAAACTCAGAAAATAGAAGTTTTTGAAGAACTATTCACAAAAAATTATAATAGGAGATCCATCACAAAGAATTACCACAAGATCATCAACTAGAAAAAGTATGAAACAAAATAATGGTACTCTCATCTTAAATAGAACCTCAAAATATGAAAAAAACACTCTTGATGGCCCATCATGGGTTAAAACAATGGAAGAGGAACTAATCCAATTTGAGAAAAATAAAGTTTGGACTTTGGTGTCAAGCTCAAATAGAAAGAAGGTGACAGAAACCAAATGGATCTTTCAGAACAAGTTGCGTGAGGATGGTAGTATTGTAAGAAACAAGGCAAGACTAGTGGCTCAAGGATATGATCAAGAAGAGAGAATTGACTTCGATTAGTCATTTGCTCTGGTTGCGAGAATGAAGGCATTGAGATTGTTGCTAGCTTATGCCGCACATAAAGGGTTCAAACTTTTTCAAATAGATGTGAAGTGTACTCTTTTAAATGGTATTATTGATAGAGAGGTATACGTGGCATAACCTCCTGGTTTTGAAAATAAATATTTTTCAAACCATATTTTTAAACTTTCAAAAGCATTTTATGGTTTGAGACAAGCTCCTAGAACTTGGTATGAAAGACCTAACTCTTTCTTATTGAAAAATGATTTTTAAAGAGGTACTACGGATACAACTCTTTTTATTAAAGAATCTAATCATAATTTCAATCTTGTTCAAGTTTATGTGGATGATATTGTGTTTGGCTCGGCTAATGGAGTCTTGTGCGGTAATTTTGGAAACTTAACGACTAGTGAGTTTGATATAAGTATGATGGGAAAACTCACATTCTTCCTAAAACTCCAAATCAAACAAACTCCTAGTGGTATTTTTGTGCACCAAGGTAAATATGCCAAAAAATTAGTAAAGAAATTTGGTTTAAAGAATTCCAAACCAATGACTATACCAATGCATCCAAACTCTAAACTTGGAAAGGATAAAAATGGTAAAGATGTGGATGAAATAAGGTATATAGGAATGATGATTCACTTATGTATCTATCCTCCTCTAGTCTGGACATAATTTTTAGTGTTGGAACTTGTTCTAAATTCCAATCACACCCAAAAGAATTCTATCTTTCAGCTGTTAAGAGAATCATTAGATATATAAATGGCACTTTTAATTTTGATATTTGGTATCCTAAATCTGATGAATTTTGTATAGTAGAATATTGCGATGCAGATTTTGTCAGTGACCAAATTGATAGAAAGAGTACTTCAGGGATTTGTTTCTTTCTTGGACAGTTACTAAATGTGTGGTCCAACAAGAAACAAGCTACTATTGTATTGTCCATAGCCGAGACTGAATACATAGCCGCATCTTTTTGTTGTTCTCAATTATTGTGGCTTAAAATCTAACTTGCAGATTACAAATTGTAAGTCAATAGTATTCTCTTAATGTGTGATAACATGAGTGTAATAAATATTTCTAAAAATTCTGTTCTCACTCTAGAACCAAGCACATTGAAATTAGATTTTACTCTATTAAAGAATATATGCAAAAAGGAACCATTGACATTCAATTTATAAAATCTGAAGATCAAATAAGAAGAGATTTATATACAACTTTAGAAGTACATCGGCTTGGGACGATTTATGTGCATTTGTTCAAGGAGTTTCATGCATAAATCGTTCTAAAATAGCATATTTTATGCATTATCTAACACATACCACCTTGGAACGATTTATATATTATATAGTTTAGAGAATTCACGTTTTGAAATTCCATTAGGAAATTTAGGTAAATTTGATCTCCTATTATTTTATTTAAATAAAAAAATCTGAATTTTATGTTGCTTTTTGAATAATTTGTGTTTGCTAAATATGATTTTAATGTATAAATATAATTTTTCATGAATTACTAGCAACTCCATTGAATTTGCCATGCCATTCTCAATTGCTTATTATTTCAATATAGAAACTGATTTTTTTTTTGTTTTTGTTTACTTTATCTCTTCATATTTAAATGTTCTATTGGTGCATGTTATTACTTATGCTTAGATGAAAATTTTCAGTCAAAAATGCCAAATTTATCAACATAAAAGAGATAAAACATAGATATTAGTTATTTGACGGAGTTTGGTTGGTTGAGTCTTGGGAGAGTGTGGTTCTACTGAAAATTTGGTGGTTATTTTCTTGAAGGGTTATGTTAGGTAACCAATGATTTTCTTAAATAACATGAATAACGGGCTCTAAAATTGGCCCAATTCAAGTAAAACACACTACATTCTAAATTAATTATCTAAATCTTAATATTAGAATAACCATCTGCACATCTAGTGAATTGAACATCTAATATATCCATTGTTCACATTGTTTAATATTTTCATTGTCTACTTATATATTTTCTTACTGAAATAGTAATTAACTCCTTATTTTTCACAGGCAAAAATAATATTTTGAACAAGGAAGCATCAATAACAAAATCTACAGATGCTTAGATCAGATAACTGTTGTAACAGCATAGGTATAACTGGACAAAATTGCAAAGAAAATCATTCTCTAGGCATTCTTAATTTGCTTAACTTGTCAACAAATGTACAGAAATGCAATTCTTTTCATTTTATGGGTAAGTATTTTATATTTGTTCTTGAAATTGTAATTTTATTGTTTCTTTTTCTGTTCATTGGAAGTGATTTTTATGACCTTTTAAACTGTTACTTTTGGTAGCATATATTGATTAGTTAAGTAGTTTATAAATTTCTTGTACTTAGAATTATTCCTAAGGCCTAGATCATTAAAAATTAATGTACAATTATAGACTTGTAATTGACTCCCTTGACATCAAAGTATTAATAGAACCTATCATTTGTTAATTTGTTAGGAAAAGAGAAGAAAATTTTGTTGTGAGATTTTTTAGCATATAGCTCACTATCCACTATTTCATAGTTGAATTCTCATTTTTTTTGTTTTTTACTCATAGAAATAATTCTATTATATTAAACTTGTATAATATTTTTAGTGAGTAAATCATTGCACATTAGGCTCAAAAAACTTATTATGATATACTTTGTGTTGAACATGAAACATATTTACTAGCACTATTCTTTGAAAAATAATTCACCTAATGCTTAGACTTATCTTCTTTTTATTTTTTTGTTCATGCCTATAGGTTTACTAAAATAGATTATTCTCCTCATATTTTATGCCCAATAATAAAAGAGAAGAATGATGGAGAAAATAATATTTCTACCTTTCTCAGCAGTATTTCAGCAAATCAACCAACTATATTTGCAAACATAGATACTAATGTAGATACCTATAGTTTTGAAAAAGCAAGTATGCAGTTTAATACATTTACCTCATTATATTAACTGTCAAGTCTTAGGTGTTGTTTGTTTGTATTTTTTATTTTTTATTTTTTAATTTTTAATGTACAATGAGAAACTGAAGTGTATAATGTATAATAAATTTTATAGAAATAGGATCACATTTGTGCAGCTATATTGAAACATCTCTAAATAAGTGAGTGAATACTTATTTTTACATGATATTGTAACTAAGTCTTTTTCTTTATTAGTTTATTAATTAAGTCATCTTTTTTAGAGCTATTAAATAGATAACATAGGTATTTGATCAAACTCAAGGCATGGTTATTATTAGGTTAAGCTTCAATACCTAATTTCTTTAAACATAGTTTGAACTTTTTTAAATATGTATAATTTTGATGAACTAATTATATTTGTATGCGTTATAATCATTTAGTTCAATGACTAAAATAAAAAAATAATATGAGGTTTATTTTAGTATAGTGATAAAATTAGTATTCTAACTATTATTATGAGAAACATTAGCAATATACTCGCTGTTGATGATAGTGACAAATTAAAGACTTCATTACGACTGAAACATTTGTGGGATACCTATCGTTTTGTTATTAGTTTAAAAGAAATTTGCGACAATATTTGCGATAATATTACAACTAATAATTGACTACATATTATTTTCTAACAAATTAGCGATTACTTCATAACTTTATTTTTTCATTTAGAATAACTTTGGTTTAGCGACAATATTCTTACAAATTTGATTAAGGATTTTCAAAGATTAGCTATAGATTTTCTACAAAATATGATAGATTTGCGATCATATTAGCGAACAACTTGCGACGAGTTAGGTTCGAAAAAATTCCTCGCTAATTAGCATCAACTAAGCATTCTATTTTGTCTACAAAAGTAGCTTGGATTTAGCGATGAGTCTGCTGCAATAGAGTTTGTCGCTAATTAGTGAATACCGTTTAGTCTATTTCTTCTATGGAATTAACTTTTGCTTTAGTGATGGATTTGCGACTATATATTCGATCGCAAAAAAACTTTTCGATGAATTAGCGATTGTTGTGTTTTTGCTTCACTGATTTGCAACTTGTAATTAGCGAAGAAAGCATTAGTTATTAGGCGGTAGTTAATTCGACACATTATATTTTGCATCAAATTATTAATGATTTTACGACTATTTTTGTGGTAACTAATCGACCTTCACCCACACATAAGTTCATAGAAAACAAATTTTTTAAACTAATATATAAAAATTTTTTGTGTTGGTCACCATAAAATTGCACTAAAATTTTTTGTATTATATACTAAAATTTCTATAATTAATATTTTTGTTGAATATATATAAAGGATGAACGTGATGAACGAGAAAAAAAATAAATAAAAAGAAAAAGAAAAGAAAAAAGAAAAAAATGACAAAAGAAAGAAGAGAAGAAATCAAACGAAAAAAATTACATTTATAATAAGTGTAACTTAATTGGATTTGGTTTAAAAAAAATTTCGCTGTTTAGCGTTTCTAATTTAACATGACTACTTTCTTTTCTAATTTTAAGAGTGGATAACAATAAAAAGAATAATACAAACTATACTCTATTTAAACAATAACAATAAAATTTTACTCTATTAAGTAGAATCAATTACATAGATTAAACGACATTAAATTTGTTATATATTATGTTTATGATAAAATTGTTTACAATTTTAAATATTTTTAAACAATGGCATTTTTTGGTATCTGTTGGTAAAAAATATTTAAATTCGAAAGAGAGAGTTATTCGAATTATTAAGTATGCTTTTCGAAGGAAAGTTGGTGTCAAAGAAAACGTATTTAATTAGAGACATTGAGTAAGAGTCCGAATAGTTTAGCAAATCGAGGAGTTACTCAAGTAAAGAAGATCGAAAATTTCCTTGAAAATGAAGGTTATCTGTAACCGTCACATGATCAGGCAAAGGTGTGGGAACGATTACCCACGTTTTCGCACATGTAGGAGTGTCGCTTTAAATTGACCGGTTAAGAAAATGACTATAAATACTAGAAGGCTCAAAGATACAAGGGTTGGAACTTTGCTTCAGAAATTACTCACGCACACTCACATCCCTAAGAATTTCTGAGTCTGCTTCGAGTCAATTTTCTGTAAAGTTCCTTCCACTTGTTTTTTACTTTCCATTTACATTTTCTGCAAATTTTACTTTTTTCGCAAATTTATCTTTCAAGCAACATTTAATTTCCTTGTTCAATTTATATTTTCCAGTGCTTTTATTTTTGAAGTCTTTTGAACTAATTGAAAGCATTTTATTGTTTTATTTTAATTCAATGCAACCATCTTATTAATTCTAGTCGATTTTATCTTCAAAACCTTTTACTTTTATTGTTTTTTCAGCCTTGTTTTCAAATCTTGTCTAACTGAAGAAATTTTGATGCACTTCTAGAAAACTGATACTCACAAAAAAAGAAGTTAGTTTCGCTCTCAAATCATTAGAATCGAACCACCATCGATTTGCTAAAAATCGATAAAATAGTATCTTTATAAAAATAGAACTTAATATATATTTCTAGTTTGTGTTTTAATTTTTTGGAAAATGGAAGTTTTATATATTAAAAATAAATATTATCATTATTATTTTAACAATATTTTTTCTTTTTGTTTTTATATGAATATATTAGAAATAAAAATGACATTATCAAAATCAAAATATAAGTAATTGCATCATCTGTAGAAATTAAAGATAAATAGATAAGGTTTGGCTGAGCATGGTGGCCCCATTTTGTATTTGGCACATGTCAATGGAATTTTGATTCATTGAACTTAGCTTCAAAGTCTTCAACTTCTTTATTTTAAGTTTTAACAATCGCCGTTGATGCCTCGAGAGGTAGTGTTCCATCATGACCCCACGTCATTCCAACATTCAATTCGATTTGATGTCTTTTTGGTCGGATTCAAATTAATTTTTTTTTAATTCCAAAAATTTCATTACAATATTTTTCACTTTTTAGTTGTTTTAAGTGTAACTGTTTGATATAAATGTTAAGTGCATTAGAATTATAGATATCGTATTAATATTACTAAAATATTATTAAGTACTAAGATGTAGATTAAGAATAATGCTTGAGAATCATAATTTGACAGTTATAGGGAGTTATAATTTTTTAACGTATTTATTTTTTATTTTTTATTTTTTATTCTTTAATCAACTCCTTCAAATAGCAAAAACAATTTTTATTTTATAAATATTATTTATGTACTGGACTATAATTTAACCAACCTAAAATGAATAAAATTTAATCTATAGATATTGTTTCGATCTATCTTTACTCAATTTTATAGAAGTCGAACACAGCAACATGAGTTCAGTCTCACTTATCTAATTAAATAACTGACTTCTAAGATATTTTTTATTAATCCAGAAGAAAGATCTCAATAATTTTCCTAACAAAAAGAACTGTTATCCACGAACAAAAGTGGATACCATCCTATCTTCTCGCGGGAAATTTGGGCGACAGCAATAGCACAAGTCAAATGTTGCCTCAAAAAAAATTTAAACTTTACATTCAGGTCTAAATTACCATTTCAAGCAGAACAAATATAAATTAAATAATAAACTTTATATTCAATTCAAAAATTGTAAATATATCCAAGGTGAGATGCCATATATTGGTTTCATGATTCTTATCACCTGCTGTATGTAATACAGTAAAACCAATATCATTGTTGGTCTTTGCATTATTGGTAGTGGCAACACTTTGCAAATAGACAAAGAATAGATAGGGAGGAAGAAAAGAATAGAAGATTAAATGAAGCTTCTCTTTTGGATGTAGGGTAATAGCGACGTCTATCCAATGTTATATATATAAGTGTGGCCAATTGCATAATCCTTTTGATTT
Source organism: Arachis duranensis (assembly GCF_000817695.3). NCBI lineage: Eukaryota > Viridiplantae > Streptophyta > Magnoliopsida > Fabales > Fabaceae > Arachis > Arachis duranensis. Next base: position 14,065,552 of record NC_029779.3, read on the forward strand.
TGTGACCACACCATAGTTGTCCCATATTCATCATATCTATATATGATTGCTATGAATATACAATTTTATTTTTTTTAAAAATATTATTACATAACATAAAATTTTAATTGAGAAATACTATAACTATTCAATCGAATTAATTAAAAATCAGTCATTAAATTGATTCGGTGTAAATAAAAATCAATAGGTAACGAATAGTAAAAAAATTAACTAATTAATTGAATTACTATAATTTTTTAATAATTTAATTGGTTTAAAATAATAAAATAAAAAATTATTTCTTTCTTCAAATAATATATTATATATAAAGATATTATTTTATTATATTTAATCGAATTCAACTGAACCTTAATTAAATATTTAAATTGTTAATTTTATTAATTTAATAATAGATTCTATTTTTAGAACCTTGGTATCACAACCGATGCTCGCTTTTGAGTGGTCTGAGGTTATGAACCAATCAACTTCGTTAATTGAAGATCAGAAAAATAAAAAATGAAAAAGAAAAGAAATGAAAATGAGTAAATACTAAATAAGAGTGCCTCAAACTAAATCCACTACAAATAGGCAATTAAATTTAAATCTCTTGTCTAAGAAATTCTTTGTAAATCATCACTAGCCGACAGAAATAGAGTCAACATACAATAAAACGAGGACACGAATAATCATTAGATTAGGTTTGGTGGTATGAGATCATATTCCCTCATTAGAAGGATTGAAAATTATTTTGATTTGGTATCGTACGTGGCGGCAACGATCAAGGAATTTAGATCCTTCACTTGAGTTAAGATATTTATCAACGCATATTTTAGTTATGATTAAACCCATATATTTTATTTTATTGAAAGTAGCTAGCTAGGTGTACTTGCGAGTATTAGAGTATTAGTTCGAAGACAAAATAGAAAGAAAAGGTTTACGTGTGTATTTTAATTTATTTAATTATAAAAAACACTAAAAATTAAATTTTAATTAATTAACACTAACTAATTTTAATATTAATTATGTTATGTACACACTAATTTTTATCATTATTTTAAACCATCTTATATATACAAATTCATATACAAATACAAAAACAAAAACTCAAAAACAAAGTCTATTCTTACTTCATAATACGCTTTTATCATTCTAGAGTAAAAGATATATCGATCTCTAACCTTTTTAAAATTGGACATTTTCGTCTCTTAAGATTTGAAAATACTTTTAATCCCTCACCTTATAAAAGCTGAGACAATTGAACCCCTCCGTTGATTTGGGTTGGAAAATGTCACCGGAAAAGGCTGATGTGGCTGGGGGGAGTGTGACCTATCCGTTTAAGTTGCTGAGTTGGATGGGATACTAAAATTGAAGGACAGATCGATCCATCACACACAAAATGACGTCGTTCCCTTCCCTTAGCCCTATTCACATAATTTCATTCCCATAACATCCAGAAACCATGCCTGTAATTACTGAAAACTCTACCAGAAGACAAACAGTTTGTTTCTCCCTCCAAAAAAAAGAACGTCTTCAACTCGTTGAGAAGGTGTTGTGTGCTCAGTGGACATTGCGGTGGCGAAGGGTTTGACAGGCTTCGTCTGACAAGAAGCTGCCGTCTGCTACAGAGGTAAGGGTATTAGTGGAATATACTGTTCGTTCTTGTTTAGCTATTTGGTAGAATATAATGCATGGGGTTGGGGTTAGTCATGATCAAATACTCTGTTTCGGAGAAAAGACTGGAAAAAATTCTATAGGGATTTAACTAATTACAAAATCTCAGGTACTTGATCTAGGGTTTAATGTGTGATTGCTATATCTGTGCATAATGCAGATGGTTGATATATATGTTGTACATGTTTTTCACCATGGAGGTCATTTTGGTAGAGGATCTAGTGGCACTCTTGAGTATATTGGTGGGAAGGTTGAAAAATTTTCAGAGATGGATTTGGACTTTGTGAATTTTGGGAATTTGGTTACACTATTCAAGGGTCTGGGCTATGCAACATACAGGATAGTGTATTGGTATGACCCAACCAGCAATGATCTTGAGTCTGGACAGCACATTCTGAGAGGGGATGCAGGAATCAATGAAATGCGAGAGAACAAGCTGAGAAATTTAACTAGCAACGAGTTCTACATTTACTTCGATCACCCTGTTGATGAGCCCCAGATTGTGGAAGAAGATGCTGCTGCAGAACAGGGACCGGAAGAATTTGATGATGCAGTTGATGTGGACAGTATCATGCAGAAGCTTCTGTTATCACCATCAACAGCAGGGGATGGGGATGTTAGTGGGGAGGACGAGTTGTATAAACCTCTTCCGAATGGCACTGGAACTAGTTCTGATGATGACTCTTCTAGCTGTGATGAGGAGAATGATGTTATAAAAAAAAGAAGAACTCTGAAAGGAAAGAAGAAAGTGCTGCCAACTAGAAAGGTCACTGTCAAAGAAGGGCCAAGGACAGAGTCAAGTGGGAACAAGAGAGGTGCTGGGAGAAAGACTGCAGCTGTGCCTGATGGCAAAGGCACCAGGCCAGCTGCCAAGCCCAAAGAAACTGGGCCTAGTGCGAAGCCTAAAAAAACCAGGCCTACAGCCAAGCCCAAAGGAACTGTGCCTAATGTCAAGCCCCAAAGAATTGGTGCTGCTGTGCATGCTGAGGAAGATGTCCCATTTGTGCAGCCCAATGACAGGCTTCCAATAGGTTTCTATGTGAATGAGGAGGATTCAGATGATGATGACCCGATTTATGAGTATGCCTCTGAGGACCTTCACACACTAGTATCCTCAGAGGATGAGGGAGACAAGCATGAATTTCCAGTCTTTAATGAAGAGTATGGGTTTGGAGAGAGGAGATTTGAGGTGGGTACCAAGTTCGCAATCATAGATGGCTTCAAAGAGGTTGTCAAAGATATGTTCATAGCTGAGGTTAGAGAACTGTTGTGGATAAAAAATAATAAGAAAAGGGTGAATGTTGCCTGCAGAGGTGAAAGCTGTCCATGGCTGGCACATCTATCTTACAACAAGACACTGCTATGCTTCCAGGTTAAGACTTACAAGTCTGAGTACACATGCGCAAGAGATCTGGGTAGTAATGCTACTGATCAACACTGGATCATTAAGAAGGTGGAAAAGAGAATAGGAAGTCAACATCATATGACAACTAATGAAGCAATTGATTTCCTCAGAGAAGAGCTTAACTTAGTTGTGCATCCGAAGATGGTATATAGGGCAGTAAAGGAAACCAAGGAAAGGCTAGTGGGAAACGAAAAAGAACAGTATAGAAAGCTCAGGGACTATGGGATGGAGATTCTCAAGAGTAATCCTGGGTCAACAGCAAGAATTGATGTGAAGCCTATCCCTCAGTCCCTCCTTGTGTTTGACAAGATATATATCTGCTTTGAGGGCTGTAAGCAAGGCTTCAAGAGTGGATGTAGGCCTTTCATCCATCTAGACGGAGCCTTTCTAAAGACATACCATGGAGGCCAGCTACTGTCAGCAGTGGCCCAGGATACCAACAACCAGTTCTATGTTGTGGCATTTGCTGTTGCAAGATCTGAGACCAAGGAGTCATGGAAATGGTTCCTGACACTACTTCAGGAAGATCTGGGTGATGCCTCCCAACTCGGTTGGAACTTTATATCCGACAAGCAAAAGGTAAGACTCTTACTTTCTTTTATGTGTTTAGTTGTTGGTGTTTATTGAATTAGCATATAATCTGCTTAGTTGTTAGTGTTTATTGAGTTAGCCTATAATCTGCTTATTTGTTGGTGTTTATTGAATTAGCCTATAATCTGCATAGTTGTTGGGTTTGTTAGGGTAGGCTATAATGCTGTCTATTTGTAGGGTTTGTTAGGGTAGGCTATAATGCTGTCTATTTGTAGGGTTTGTTAGTTGTTTATTTGTTGGTGTTTATTTGTTTCCAAAAATATATTTGAGTAAGGCCTGCTAGCAGCATTAAAAGAGGTAATGCCAAGGGCACATCATAAAAACTGTGTCATGCATATATAGAAGAACTTTATTAATCGGTTCAAAGACATGCACATTAGAGACATTGTGTGAGAGTGTGCTAGGTGTACAACTGAACCAGAATTCAAGGAGAAAATGGATAAGCTGAAGGGGGTTAACAATGCAGCATGGGAGTATTTGATGAAATTTGAACCTACCACTTGGGTTAAAGCCTATTTTAGTCATGGACCCAAGGTGGATAACCTGACTAATAATATATGCGAAGTGTTCAATGCAAAGGTAGTAAAATACAGAGTTAAACCTGTGTTGACAATGTGTGAGGAGATTAGATGCTACTTAATGAGGAGGATGACCAAGCACATTAGATTGTTAGAACACCATAGTGGTAAGTTAGCACTAGTTCAGGAGAAAAGGTTGCGGATGAAGATAAAACCAAGCAATAGGTGGATAGCTGAGTGGGTGGGGGACAATGAAAAAAAAAGGTTTGAGGTAACCAGAAAGAAGACGAAAGTGGATGTGGATCTAATCAAACACACCTATTCATGCAACACATGACAATTGACTGGTAAATAGTTTAACCCAAAATAATATGTTTTCGTCTTATGTAAAGTTATGCTGGTTTACATGTAAGTTTACCTGATTATGCAGGCATGCCGTGCATACATGCTATTGCTGCTATCAGAAAGAGGCAAGACCAGGTTGAGGATTATGTGCATCCATGGTTTTGTATGGAGTCCATTCACAAGACATATGCACATTGCATCAAGCCCGTTCCTAGTGAAGAATTCTGGACTACAACTAAGCAGCTGAGGCCTGTTCCGCCACCTATCAAACGACCTATTGGGAGAACAAAGGTGCACAACCGCAACAAGGACCCTGCTGAGGCTCATATTCAGGGAGACAAGCTAAAAAGAAGCTTCCAGGTTATATGTAGCAAGTACAACGAGAAAGGGCATAACTATAAAAGTTGTAAAGGAGCTCCAAGCAACCCCAACTAGAAACCAAAGAAGAAAAAACCCAAGAAGACAATTGACAACTTACAATCTCTGGTGCTGCTTTCCCTTTCACAATCAGCCCCTCAACCAGAGGTAAGCCAGCACCAAAAATGCTTTAGGACCATTTTATACTACTTATTATTAGTCACTAATAAAAAATTGGTTAGGTTAAGCACTAATGACCCCATTTGGTTATATTGCTGTCTATTTGTTACATAGGATCAAAATCAATCACAGGGTGAAAATTGACTAAACCTAGTGCTGGGGAGGCATCTGGGTCTGCACCATTCCTGCACCATTTATGGCCCAACCTTCTGCTCTAGCACAAACTCCATTCAGACCTCCATCCCAGCTGCCAAGAATGGACCGACCAGACTCTAATGTTGCTACACCTACTTTCAGACCCAAGCAACCAATTGTTCGACCCCCAACAACTGCAAATCCACCACCAAATCCAACACCACACACACAACAAACTCAAAGCAGATACACCAGCAGGGGACCCTCGAAGGAGACCTTGAAAGCAGCTACCAATGCCACAATGAGAATTCTCAAGCCTCAGAAGAAGTGAACAAAGCAGCATGATTTTTGTGTTTTTTTTTTTTTGCTAGTTATTAGCATGACAATAAACAATGCTTTTTAGCAGAGTAATCTTGGCAAACTTGTTTATATGCCAACCAGACGTTTTCATATTTTGGAGTTAACTCATGCTGTTTAGCTATGTTTTGGATTAAATCAGATACATTGTCATTCTAACATTTTAGTTAAAATCTATCCAAAATTACTATCTTGTATAATGCTATTGGAATAATGTTTAGATGTTCTAAATACAAAACAAAAATGGATTCAATCCACTAATACACTTTTCATTCAAAAGCCAGCAATGGCAAGTTCTATTAAAACCAATTCCATGTACATCAATCATCTTTACCCCTTTAACATACATACAACAACAACAACTACTACTACACCAATCACAGTTATATGCCACAAACTCAATTTTTTTTTTGCTTTTAATAGACAACAACTTCCTCTCCAACTCTTCTATTTTTTCCTCAATATCCTGATTTCGAAGCAGATGTTCTTCAACGGCTACTCCCTCAGCTTCATCCACCGTACCCAAGGCTTCAGGCTCCACGACCCTAATTTTTTTCAAATGTTCATCCAGCCAAACAAAGTACCGACAGTATGGTTCTTTAGCCTGGAACAAAATTTCAGTGAATCACCCATTAACACCCAGCACACTATAACCCAATTATTGTAAAAATCGCTCACTTACCTTGAATAATGGACACCCAAGAAACACTCTATTAGGGTTACTAGTCGTTCTTGACTTGTACATAATAGCATAGACGCCACAGTAGCACTTGGGCGCAATCGGAACTCGCGAACATCCTCCTGACATAGCGCATGAAGATCCCCCTCCAGGTCTTGTGCATGAAGAGCTCCCTTCACTCATCATGGACGATCGCAGCATCAACACCCATGTCTTCCTCCAAGGTTTTCGATCAAATAAGGCTAAGGGAAGGGGACGACATCGTTTTGTATGTGAGGGATTGATATGTCCTTCAAATTTTAGTATCCCATCCAGCTCTGCAACCTAAACGGACAGGCACACTCCCCCCAGCCACATCAGCCTTCTCCGGTGACATTTTCCAACCCAAATCAATGGAGGGGTTCAATTGTCTCAGATTTTACAAGGTGAGGGGGTTAAAAGTATTTTCAAATCTTAAGCGACGAAAATGTCCAATTTTAAAAAGGTCAAGGATCAATATGTCTTTTACTTATCATTCTATTTTACCCACGCGCTAAAACTGCCTTCTTCCCTCTCTCTCAAGTGTGATGCTCTCAATTTCCGGCGTGGAGCAATTTTTCTTTCCTTTTTCTCTAGCAGGGTTGATTGTGTACTAAAAATATAAACCTTTTTTTTGTACATAATTAATTTTTATAATGACCTACAAACATGGTCAAAAAAGAGTTAAATTTCTCCTAAAGGTATTGGGCTAAAAGGATGGAACCCAAAAGAACACTTTGAGGAGTTGAATTTCTCTTCAGTGGGAACTATATTGGTGGAAGTGGATTGGTTGGATTTGGAGTGTAATGGTGTCATCTAGTTAAAAGAAAACCAAACTAGATGTCCCTTCACTAATGTCACATGTCAGGAGCTTTAGTTTAACGTGCGAGAATCAATTTCTTACCTTTCCAGTTGACAAGACTTGAGGTGACAGGAACACCTAAAGATATTCTGGAAAAAGCAGTAAACGAAATATCTGATTAAAAACTATTGGACAATAGATTTCCTTTTCACCATGGTTTTACACTATAAAAGCACCTCAAGCCATCTCTTCAAACCATCATCTTCTTCTTCACTTTCACTACTTTTCACTTTCACCTTCACCTTCTTTTAGACCTTTCTAACTTCTGAAGCTAATAAGCTAAAAAATCCATCTTTTTCTCCACCCAAATTTTCTTTCATTGTTCTTTATTTCATTCACCATCTTCACGAGTAAAACCTGGCATTCTGGTGTTCCACCAAAATACTAGACAACCATTAACCAACTCATGTCCACTTTAAACAAAGCTCATTCATCCTCTTGTGATATTAGTGGAGGTCTCAACACTTGTTCTCCACCTCTATTTCTCATCATTAGTTCTTGTATTGTTTCTTTACCATTAATAGAAGTATTTTTCCTCACAAGTTTACTTACCCCAAATCTCTCATCTTAACCATTATTTTTCACTTAATCTATTTTTCACAAAACCCACCCGAATCAACGGTATAATTCTCCATCCCTCTCTCTCATGTGAGGCACGATTCTCCTTCCCTTTTTGTCTTAAACGCAATTTTCTCTACTTCTTTTCTACTTTTTTTTGGTTTGATTTTGTATTTTCGTCTTTGCATGAAGGTGAGCTTTTACTCCTTTTATTTTTTTTTTGCATTTTCGATTTTAGTATTTTAAGTCACATACTTCATTTTAGGATTCCACATTTTCAATTTTTACTTCTACTCAGTTACATACTTCATTTTCGCTACTTCTTGTGTTTGATTTGCTATTTCTTGTGTTGATTTTAGATTTAATTTTACTATATTGCCATTTTTATTTTCTGTATTTTTTGTTCTGCATTAAGATGAGCTTCCACACAATTCTCCTTATTCAAATTCTGCAGATTTGATTTTAGTTATTATTGCATGTCTTATTTTTTTTGTCATTTATGTTTATTTTAAGTATATTTTTGTTTTGGAATTTGTCCACAAAATTCATGAGTCAACACTTTTAATTTTTTTTTAATTAATTTGACAAAGATAACATAGTTAGAGTTTGATTATAGTATCAGATTTAGCTTTAATTTACATCTTGTTTTTTCATTATAGTTGTTTATTTTTATTTTTGCTCTTAATTCTTGCTCACTTTCTTTTTAAAAACTTGCATTATTTGGTGAGAAGGAGAGGAATTAGAAGTTACTGAAACTTGTTTTTACTTTGTGAAAATTAATTAGATTTTGGTTGCTGAAGTTATTTGTAACTTGACTGAATCTTAGAAAACTTTTATAAAATAGCTACTCATTATCTATTGTTGCTTCCATTTTGTTAGTTTTTGTTTAGTTTCACCCAAATCAAAAGGCAACTTTAACTGTTTCCTATCGGAGTTTATTGGATTTAAATAAATTTCTAATAATAATCATGCTTGTTACATACATTGTATTTGGTGGTGTTGAAATTTGGTTAGTTTCGAAGTATGATTGTCAATAAAATAATAAGTTTGTTACTCCTTAATTAGTCATTTTTAATTAGGGTGCATATGATTTGATTCGGTCCAAAGACTCGATCTAGTATCGAACATTTTAAGAATTAATTTGGTGTGATTTTATTGGTTTTAGGATCGGGTAAGAGTCTCAAAAATAGACTCAGTTATTATTTCGGGCCGAGTCCGGATTCGGATCAAGGTAAACTCGACTTCACCCGATCCATGTGCACCTTAAGAAAACTAAAAAAATATATATGTTTTAAATTATTTTTTATTTTATGTTATATTAATTATAAGCTTATTGTTTTATTTTTAATCACACTTGTTGAGTTAGAAAATAGATTAAAGAAGCATCAAATTAGAATTTATGGACAAATTCAAGTTCAAATATGAATATCAACTTTTCAGTAACAAGTTTCTTATTTATAAATAAGTGCATCATAAATAAATTTCTTTATAAATTATTGTTAAAGCTTTAAAGACCCGGTTTTCACCTGGTTTAGACTCGGTATAATTGTAACCCAAAAGTATTTAGGTTTCATCGGATTTAGGATCGGGTTAGGGTCTAAAAAATAGACCCAGTACATATTAAGGTTAAATCTGGGTCAGGACAAATCCGATTTTACCCGACTCATCTATTCAACTTGTGTCAGGAATGATACAATATAAAGGGTATTTATAGGTACTAAGAGAATCGTAATAATAAGGACGTAATCTCCTATAATAAATATTCAGATGTACTAAATAATACTAATTGATCCTAATTGATCCTACTTATATTCTAACATCCCCCCTCAAACTCAAGTGACAACTTGAGTTTGAAACTTATTTAAAGATTAATACAACGAAATAAAAAATGCATAAACTAATAGAACGGATGCAGACGGAATTGTTAGAAGAAAGCGCAGACGGAACTACCTCTGTCGGAAGGAAGCGCAGACGGAACTGTCACTGTCGGAAGGAAGCGCAGATGGAACTACCGCTGTCGGAAGGAAGCGCAGATGGAACTGCCACAGATGCAAACGGAACTGCTGAAAGGAAGCGTAGATGGAACTACCGCTGTCTGAAGGAACTAGGAAACGCAGACGAAACTGCCACTTGTCGGAAGGAAGCGCAGACGGAACTGCCACTTGTTTGAAGGAAGCACAGATGGAACTGCCGCTATCTGAAGGAAGTGCAGATGGAACTGCCAGAAAGAAATGCAGATGAAACTGCCACAAGGAAACACAGACGAAACACAGACAGAACTGTCACGAGAAAACGCAGACGGAACTGCCACGAGAAAATACAAACGGAATTGTCACGAGAGAACGCAGATGGAACTGCCGAGAGAAAGGGAAAACTATATGATTTCTTTGTGAGAATAGGTAAGCAGCGGATGACGATGGTGTTTGATCATTCGAGTCGAAAAAAATATAAGACAGAAAAAATAGGCTAGTCAGTGAGGTGAAAAAGCATCAAAGGAGTGACAAAAGAGAAAGAAGAATGACATCGAAAAAAATGAAAAAACTACGGCGATTTTACTGCAAGAAAAATAACCTATCTTCTTCAAGGAGGATACCATGGCTCTGATACCATGTTAGAAATAAGAGACTAGACTGAAAAAAGGATGTAGTGTATTCAAGTTGTGTATTCAAATTGTCTACACAAGTTGTCTACTCAAATTGTCTATTCAACTTGTGTCAGGAATGATACAATATAAAGGATATTTATAGGTACTAAGAGAATCGTAATAATAAAGACGTAATCTCCTATAATAAATATTCAGATATACTAAATAATACTAATTGATCCTAATTGATCCTAATTATATTCTAACATGTTCTATACAATTTTTTATTTTGAGAAGTTAATATATGATGATTCTTCTCTTAATAGAGTGTTTTGTTGTAGTTTTTTAAACAATTTGTATAATTGTTACAACAAAAAATAAGTGTTAATATATTTTTTTTAATTAAACACAGGATGAGTGTAAAATATTAAGAAAAAAAAAACATAATTATCCAAATGCTTCTAAATCGTAAAATAGTCACCAAATAAAGATCTTAGAAATAGTCAAAGATTATAAAATCAAGATAGAAAAGAAAGGGAAAACAACAAGAAAGACAGCATAAGAAAACTCCAAAGAGTGTTGATTATATCTGGATTTGAAGTTTGATTTGAAGTGTATTTGATTCTAATATAAACTTGAACTTTGATTTGTATTGTCGAATTTGATTATTTCTTTAGGCGTGGTTGATTATAACTAGATTTTGTAATATGATTTGAAGCATATTTGATTATAATCTAATTATATCATGAGTTTCTTGAGTTTGATTATTATTTTGCGCATGTTTGATTATAACCAAAAATGGCTAACACCGGTGGCGAGCTGTTCGGCCTCCAGCTAGCGTGGTGGTGACACAGGATTATGCTGGTTGGTGAAGAGAGAGACTAAGGAAGCAAGGGTCCACAGGAGGTGGTGAGATTTGAAAAAAAAAGGGGCGCGTGATGTACAAAATGTGTGATTAATTTGTATTAGACTTTTATATGTATAAAAATACAAAAATACTTAGTGGCTAAATTCAGTGGCTGATTTTGGTGTACAAATAATTTTTTTGTTTTAATATTTAGGTTTTAGAAATACTAAATAACTAAGCATTTTTTAACCAAGTTTAAACAAGTCAAGTTTACATACACATGTTTTTTATTTTGTATTCTCATTCCTCCCCTTCCTCCTCTATCTCTTTCTTTTCTTTTTTTCGTCCTCCTTCTCCTTCTTTTCCCTTGTCATCCATCATCATTGTAACACCCTAACTTTTAACACCTCATGATCGTACCAAAAGTAAGGCGTTACTAACCTAATTTCTTTTATTATATATTTAATATTGAGCTTTTACGCGTAAATCTATCGATGGTTTTACTAAAACTATAACTTTTCCAACAAGTACAAACAACACATATTCACATACTTAATATTAATAATACGTTGTATTATTACATACCAAAAGCAATTACAAAACCTACCCCTCTGAATAAAACTCTAACTAACAAGGCGAGAGGAAAATAAATTCTAACAAAACTTGTAAACATATTCCTCTGTATTCTCACAACTTCGCAATAAACCTTCGCACCTGTAGTTGAAAGGGGTGAAGATAGGGGGTAAGAACTGGGGAATTATTAGCAGGATTGGGGTTAGAAGTTTAGTTTATTTTATATATACTTGGTTAATATTAACAGTCAACAAGGGACAATCCAATTTAACAATTATAGAACACAGAATTTAAACAGCCATTTAGCACACCCTCAATCATAGAAAACACACTCACAAATAAATATGCGCAAAGAAGTATGATGCATGTCTATCCTTAGTGCAGGTAATGAGCTCATCTGTCGGTTTCGACCCGCTACCGACGTAACTCAGCAACCTTTGTCTGAGTTTGGTTTCTAGTGTCATAACCTCTATAAGCAACCTCTGTCTTATAGGTGCGACTCTCTTGAGCCGATGTATGCAAACATAAACTATATAAGCAACCTTGGTCTTACAGGTGAGGCTCTCTCTGGCCAATGTATGTATCGATAACCTTTGTAAGCAACCTCTGTCTTACAGGTGCGACCATCCCCTAGATTGGCCGATGTATCTCTGGAAAGTAAATCTCAGTCATCACACCTCACCAATTTATACTTTATTCTCAACGATATTCCAGTAAAAAAATTTCCAAAACATTCCAACTGGCCATTTATACATAACCAATCCAAAATTTTAAGCAAACAACAACAATTCAACAATAATTCAATACAAACTCATTTAAACTCAAACAATAATCAACCAAATCAACATTCACATTTAATTATTATAAAATTATCAAACCCTACTTCCGTACGAAATTGAAATACTCGAGACTCCGGAGAAGCTTTATGACCGAATTGTCGAAGAAAAAAACGTCAGAAATTGTCTGTACCTCCTAGAACTCCAATTAGTCAAATTCAATCACCATCAACTTCTACCGAATAAAAATAACACTAATATGTAGAAAAAAAAGATTCGAATACTTTTACCAGATTAAATTTTTTATTAAAATTACAAATCTTAAAAAATCAAAGTCGAAAGACTTACGGTGCCATGGCTTCTCGTTCTCTCTCACTCATGCCTCTTTGTTTCTTTTCTTTCTTTTATTTTCTTCAAACTTAATTTAGTGGTGATTAAGGATTAAGGTAATATTATATATATATATAACCATGTTTCAATTCCTATATATATGCACATGTATATGCCACGTTTTGGCTTTCTTTCTTTTAATTCTCCTTTATAATTAAATTAAATTCAATAATCATAAAATTTTATTTAATTATTTTTGGTAAAATAATTTTTTTAAAAACAAAATTTCAACAAATATAATGACATTTAAATAACTAATTATTTAATTTTTAAAAATTCAGAATTTTACAATCATCATCATTATTATTATTATTATTATCATCATCATCATTATCATTATTTTTTTGTTAATGATACAATAAATTTATTAGAAATAACATTGAAATTTTTTATAAATAATACAAGCAATTTTTAAAGAACTACAAATCTAAAATTTTAACTCACTCAACCAATAAAATATATTTAAATATATTTTTGGAACTAAAAATTGCATTAATTTATTGTAAATGATACAGAATTAACTAGACTTCTTATACACACTTAATTAGTCTAATGATAAGAATTGGTTAAAAAAAATTTTGTATCACAATTAAAAAATTTTGGTGTCAAAATTAAAAAATTTTCTGCATTACAGTTAAAAAATTTTGTGACTATTTTTTTAATAAATTTTATACAATTCAAACTTCTTCTTATTTCACATTTTTATAATTATTATTGTTTGACCCTCTTAAAAAAGACCTATGTCACCTAATTAGAATTAAATTTGCTCAAACTAATCAGCATAGTTAAGTCTATTAAACTTGACAATTCTATTGCTTAAACCAAACAAATTCATGGAAACTATAAATATAATACAAATTCATGCATTAACACTTTGAATAATCAAATAATATATTATTTAGATTTAAAATATATCAATGTTTTTCTCTGAGTGTTACATTAACATACAACAACACAATAATGTTAATTAATTTAATTTAATTTACTTTAATTTGCTTATGATCACATATGCACTAACTAAAAATATTTAATATTTTTAAATATTTATAATATTATACATATATACACCACAAATTTTGTCAATTTAATATAAGAATAATTAATCCACCTTTAGGTGTGACTTTTAAATCTCTTATACCAACAAACACAAAATATATTTTTTACATTATCATATATGACCGCTTTGGTAGTTAATAAATCTATTCCAAATTCACGAAAAAAAACACTATTAGAACATTCTATTAAAATATTCAAATAACATTTTTTTATTTAAATAAATTTGAACAAATTAAATTTATGAATAATCATAAATTTTATAATTTTGTTCTGATACCACATGTTAGTTTTTAGTTTCTACGATCAATACAGAAATTATTTCTAACAATAATAGATCTTAAAATTGATGATTATCACATCATAGGAGCATAATTCAAAACATACTCGAATCTATATTAGATCTTTCTTGAGTTATATTATGGTTGTTCTTTAATGTTAGAATTTGTTTCTAATTCAGGAACTTGAAGGTTATGAGTGCCGCTCTGTTTTTACTACTTCCAGTAACTTTTGTGTTATGGACATTTGGACATACAATGCTCTAATCAACTGAGCTATTGACAGCTTCTCAATGTTTGTGGATGTTTTTCCCTTCTTCTTTTCTTTTCATTTTATTTTTTTATTGATGGCATAGAGAAAACCAAAACCTATTCTTTTTTTAGAAATGTTTATTTTTTTGTCACGTCTCTCTTTTGAAAACCATAAATTATGTATTTTTCTGTTCTAAATAGAAAGGGAAGGGATATCCTTTATTTTTATTATTTTAAAACTTCCACTAATTCTATTTCTTTCATTGAGTAATGACCATCATATTTAACTTATTGTAACTAGAATTAGTTTCATCAATTACATTAACTACATTATTATTTTAATAAAATAACTTACATTAAGGACACGGGACTTGACTTCTCTCTTGATATCCAGAATCAATCCGCTAATAAAATAATCTAATAGCAATATGTCATCCATACTATAAACTCTAGCAGCCAAATCATAGAAATAATCAAGTAACTTTTTATAGTAGAAGACTATTTTAATTTTAGCAATTCTTCTCCAAAATTCTCAAATTGTTAATGTAACACCCTAATATTTAAATCCTTATGCTCGAGACATAAGTCAATGATATTATGGTGGTACGACTCTCAGGTGGATTTTTAATATATAAATATAGGTAATTTCGGAAGGAGTATTAATCGAGAAGCCTGAAAAGAGTAGAAATAAAATCGCGAAGACGTATCACTCACGTTTCGACAACAAAAAGTTAAACTGTGAAGCTGAAAGCGATATACGGATAAGGAATAAAGGAGATTAAGAGATATATAACAGATGGATATATACATAACATAAGTAAATAGCCACTAGTCGCGACCCACGAAGTTTAGGCCGGCTAGGGTACAGTATGAAAGTAACTGACAACAGTATATCCTAATCTCTCCCAAAGGAAACATAAGAGCCTCTATAGGCAAGTTCCAAAAGAGTACAATACATAATATAATCCTTTCAAAGCAAAGGTGGAGAGATTCTAAGCAAAACACAAGGTAGAGAAAATAACAATCTTCGCCGTCTCTCAGACGACCCACAACTCACTTCTGAGCACCTGGACCTGTATCTGAAAAACAAGAGATATATACGGAATGAGAACCCCGGGCCCATGGGTTCCCAGTACGGTAAAAGTGCCAAATAAATACAATGCACTGCAATAAAAACTCACTAAACATCCTAAACTTCTTTTCACCAAGTATCCAGTCTAGATTCTCACTAATCCATAAATAGGCATATATCGTAAGGGGATACTAAATCTAGTTCATATCTCATATGATCCCCAGCTCGCTGACACTCCCACGAATCAGATTCAGAATCATAAACAAAACCATCACCAGTTGTTCTACCTCAGCAATTTTGTGTCAATACATCATACTCTCACCTGAAGCTAGTGAAACCACTTCACTGTGTCTTCCCAGGGAGCTCAAATTATCTCATTCAATGATCATCATCATCATGCAATCGTATCATCAAATCATCTCATCAAGAACAGCCCCCAACATTCACCTACACCAGCATGAAGGGCCTCTCAGTTGTACAAACACAAGCAATACAGGCAAGTAATACACAAAAAAGGTACAAGTAGAACAAGTAGCACATAATCAGGTAACATAGCATATGTGATGTAGAAATCTAAAACAAATAGGCAAACCCAAACAATTCAAACATATGCAAATGATGTATGCCTGCCCTATGGCTGATGATATCATCTGTCGGTTATATAGCCAACCCGACATGTCCTGGTAGCTAACCATTGGACAGAAAACCCTTTGCGGAGCAAGTAGGTTTGAGCTACAACTCCCTTGCTACTATCCGCTCAACCCAGAGCCAGTGGAACAACCACTACTGCGGATACTACCCAGGCAGGTGTTTAAAAGCTCAACCAGGAGCGAGTGAATTCACCACTACTGCCGCTACTACCCAGGCGTCACAATCTCTGACCTGGAGCAAGTGGGACAAACCACAACACTTGCTACTGCCCAGGTATCTTAAGCATTGACCCGGAGCAAGCGGGACGAACCACAACGCTTGATACTGCCCAGGTATCTCAAACATATATTCATTCAATCTCAATTCATATTATCAATCCTCGTTGTTATCAAATCTCAAACATTAACCTGGAGCAAGTGGGATGAATCACAACCCTTACTACTACCCAGGTATCAGAGCTACATTCATTCAAAACTCCATAATTAACTCATTTATCATAAACATACTTTTCCGTCTCATACCCGGAGCAAGTGGACAACGCCACTGCCTACTACCCGGGGTTACACATCACATTCAACATCTTCCATTATTATCCATTTAACACATTCATTCATTAATCATATATACATTTATACTCAGCCATAATCAATAATGGCTTTGCCGTAACCCGGCAATAACTCAGCTATCCGGCTCATGGTTCAATCAAGAACAAGCCATTTATCAATAAATATAGCCCTTTGGCTCATGGCATACATGGTACTTCTACCGTCATCCTCCATATCTCATATAATCATCGTTGATCATCATTGATCATAACTTTTTCCCTTGCTTCACTCGCAAGTTATCACATCCCCTAGCTCCTTTCTCATTGCTAGGCATATCATAATGATTTAATACATAAGGGGTGAGATTGGAGGCTTAGAAGTATGAGATTTAGTTTTTAAAACTCAAAAATCAACTTTGGGATCAAAACAGGGCCACGCGTACGAGTACTCCATGCGCACGCGTGAATGCCCACAAAGCTCATCGACGCGTATGTGTCATACACACAGACGCGCAGATTGAAACACAGCCAGACGACGCGTACGCGTCAGCCACGCGTACGCGTGGGTGCATTTGCGCCCCAGGCAAAAAAGTGGCATAACTCTCGGGAAAAATGGCTGGGCATTGGGTGCAGCGCATCGACGCGCACGCGCACATCACGTGCACGCGTGGATGGTGCCTTTTTGAAGAACGACACGTACGCGCCAAGTGCGCATACGCGTGGAGGGTCATTCTGCTAAAAATTTTCTAAATTAAAAGCTGCAGAATTCACAGATTCAACCCCCAATCTTCCGACGGACATAACTTTCTCATTTTAGATTGTTTTTCACCCGTTCTTCAAATGGCATGGACATCCCGGATCCAATTTCACTTCTAAACAAGTTTGGCACAAAACGGAGATCCAGAGTCCAAGTTATATCCCATCAAAGTATGCCCAAAAACCATATTTTCATACAAAACCACAAGGTGCCCTTTTCAAAACAAGCCATTTTCAACCCTTTTTAAAATCAACCAAAACATGCTAGTTTCAACCCTTTTTGAAATCAACCAAAATATACCAAAATCAACATCAAGCCTCCTCAACTCATACATTAACGCTTTGCCCCGATTCACAAAACCGCCATATAACCATTTTTACCCATTTCAAACAAATGGCTAAATTACAAACACATTAATATGTCATACATCTTTCCTCATTCCAATTTCCAACAATACTATTTCCAATCAATCATCATTACACATAATCAATATTATACTCACTGTCACATGGTTTCACCCACAAATCAACCTTAATCATTTCACAAGTATATATCACAACATACATATCTCTTATGCATCATCATACCATCAAGGCATCAATAATCATGATCACATATATGACCACATAACATATCTCAACCAAAACCAAACATACCTCATCTATACAATTTCACCCAAAATTACCAATTTCCACACTTCAACTCCTCAAACCTCATTACTCAATAACCAACCCAATCATTCATATATTCATTATCTGAAATTCATCCAATCACTTGTGTCATCATACAATGCACACATCACTTACCTTCCTTACCTCTTTCCGGCCTCCGGCCCAAAATTTACGGCCTCAGGCCCAATTTCACAATTTAAATTCATAAACCACAAGTCAATACTCATTACCCAATACATCAAATTTTCAATACACCAAACATACAAGGCCACACAATTCTCAACCCAATCATTAATTCACATTACATACCAACTATGCATATTAGCACCAACCATTTACACAATCCAAACTTAATCCTAGGGGCATCTAGCCTAGGAATTCTCATCACACCACACTGTACTTAAATGAAACTTAAACCGTACCTCTTGTAGCCAAATCAATCGAGCCTCTTCTTTGGAAGTCTCCACCAACCTTAGCCCCAAGCCTCACCAAAGCTCCTCAAACAATACCAATCTCCCAATTGTGCACCAAAACTATCAAATGCACTAACATAACCAATATCACATACATACATCAACCTAGGGCTCATAAAAAATGATAATTCACGAGGGTTGGAGGGTTTCTTACCTTAACCTACTGAAGTTTGTGATGAATATCACCCATGGCTCATACTAGAGCACTCCTAAATAACCAAATACACAAGGTTTCCTCAAAACCCAAACCAAATTCAAATTTGAAGAGGAAAATGAAAACTGGGCAAAGAACAGTGGATTACTCACCACAAAAATTAGATAGAATTGTAGAGGATGAGAAGAGCGATGTGTGGTCGCAAACGGCTCGTCAATCGGAGCTCCGTAGCTCAAGTTATGGTGATTTGAAGATCAAAGAGAGTTAGGTTTTCTCTCTTCTCTTCTCTCTTCCCAATTTCAGCGCCCAACACCCCTTCTTTAGGACAAAATGAGCTGAAATGCTCATAACTAATGTTTATATATGTTGAGTCTTGGGCCCACTTAGGCCCGGTTCACTTATTTTTGTCCGTTGGCCCAATTTTGGACCAAAACCTTTAAGATTAGCGCTCTAAATCGCACTTCAAATATTTCTACCTCCCCTAATTATAATTCCTCATTTCTTAATCTTATTTATTTATAATCAATTTTCTCAACTTTAGTACCAGACAGATCTCACCCGGTACTTCCGGTCAAAATTCCACTGCACGCTTTTACGCAGAAAACTATGTTTTCTGACTCGGAAAAATTCACTGAATCCAAATATCATATTTAAATCATCAAATTCCAATTGCCAAATCTTCCACCCATATTCGCTCCTACTTAACTTGTTATTTAATTAATTTCGGTTAGACCGGGTGTTACATTCTACCCCCTAACAGAAATTTTCGCCCTCGAAAATTTCATCCATCACTACGAGTACGCGAGCATAGTCTGCCTTTATATCAAACGCATAACAGTTCCAAGGTTCTTTTACTCTGTGCACTTCCATTGCCGCGCTCTGATTTCTCCATTCCTGAGGGTCTCGGTCGTTCGTTCAACGCTGACCAACAGCCTCGTTCCTTACTTTTACCGTCTCATCAACCTACACCCTATTAAATCTCAAATCATGTCATCAATAATATTGCCATCATCGTTAATCATAGCCATCATCCCACATCACTATAATCAATCAAAGCTTTCTTCGTTTTTAGAATTCAATGAGTTTGGACTAACAAGTTGACAAACTCTTAAGAATCCACTTTCCTTTACTAATCTATAAAAGCTTTCGAGACACATCTCTTTTGTTGAAGTTACTTAGATCAAAAATCATTTTCAAAAATATAACCAACACTCCTTCAAATTCTTGGAAAAAAATTCAACAGCACCTCCCCAAAAATTGGAGTTTACCACCCGTCATGGGTTCCCTCAAACCAATCTTAGTACCGCATCAGCATTGCAATTTAAAGGTTTCCAAATGATTCCTCTGAAATCGATCATTACAAATCTTGATCTAAATCCAAAGTCACCATGACCAAACATCATAGCACTCATCTCTCGAACACGACAACTTGCACTCAATCATCATCTAAATCCGATTACGCATCAATGATAATTTCCTCATCCGTTTCAGAACCATCAAGGCTCACAGCCGCAATTAATTCCAATTATCTAGAATCATTATCTGTATAAGATCACTAAACTTTTAAGTACTTAAAGCATAAAGAATTTCTAATCATACCCCACTTTTCCTTATTATTACCATACTATGCTAACGCTTTAGCAAACTTCCGCTATGCCACTTTGATTTCTCGTCAAGTATTAGCTCCATCACTTATTTCCTCAAGTACCTAACCACAACTTAGCTTGACTGGCATTTCAAATCAACGTTTCCAAATCCATCATTTAGGACCATTTCTTATCTATTTAAATCAAAGGAACTAAAAGTCACACGTTCAATCCGTTTCACCAAAAAAAAATCAGAAATCAACCAATTACATAACAAACACAATACATCATTCTCAATAGAAAATCATTTACATCACAGGCATTTATCCATTTGTATTAAGGTAAATCCTTACTCGGACCATCCGGTTTGCTTCTCAGTCTAATATTAAGCTCGACATTCCCAGTTTTACTATACAGGCGGTATTATAAAATCACACACTGCCATTTAAGCCTGATTATTGCAATTACCTCAATCTTACTGCCGCAATCGGCCCGCATCCTGACTCTCTCCTTGTTGGCAATTTCTTGATATATGCCCTCGTAACCCGCACTTGTAACATACGCCTAACCCCAATGGGCATGGCCTATTTGGGTGATGACTTCCACACATCTGACAGCTCAAAACATTAGAAGCAGCCGCTGCCCGTTTTTCCTTACCATTCTTTTGGGACTCCTCACTCGTCGCAAAGTTATTTCGTCCTTGGGGAAAGTGTTGTATGTATCCTCTCTCCTTAAACTCTCAACCCCTTGGTGCGAATCCTTGGTTGTGCTCTCTATGACTTCCTTCCTTTGCAACCCTCCTTTTCACACACTCTTCAGCAATTCTGCTCTTATTCACCAACTCTGAAAAAGTTCGGACCTCCATTGGTTCCACTGAACTCAAGATGTCGCTCCAGAGCCCTCCTTCATACTTAATGCATTTCCATTCCTCGAAGTCTCCCGGAGCTCCCTGACACATGCGGGAAAACCTGAGTAGCTCCTCAAATTTGTCTGTATACTCAAATACGGACATAGCACCTTGCTTCAACTGTAGTAACTCTAATTCCTTGGCTGTCCTGGCAGAATTTGGAAAATACTTCTTATAGAATTCCACCTGGAAGGCATCCCAAGTGATAGGATCATTCTCCTGTTGCAGGAGACGTCGAGCCCCTTGCCACCAATGCGATGCTTTTCCCGTGAGCAGATAGGTAGCAAATTCAACACGCTGCTCTTCAGGCACCAACTGCGCTTGCAGTGCTCGCTCCATGGCCTAAAACCAAGTATCAGCTTCAGTCAGATTGGTGGTTCCCTTGAACTTAGGTGGATTAACCTTTAAAAAAGTTGCTAGTGTCATCGGGTCCTGAGCTTCCCTTCCGCCATTGCCATTATTGTTTATCTGTTACCCAAGAGCCTCCGCAGTGGCTTGCATAGCAGCAGCCATATTCTCCAACGCCGCCATAAGGTTTACCAGGTTATTCGGGTTGATTTCTGGTTCTTGTGAACTAGTACGATCTCCCTCACGTCCCTAACCGGGTCCACGAGGCGCCATCTGGTTCCTATACACACCAAATAATCGATATCAAGTTGATCAGTCTCAATATCGGAAGTATAGTGCTTCAAAGTACCAAAGGTACACTCATGGACTTCATGCTAGATGTATCGGTTAGATACCCTAACTAGCACAGGCACAGACTCAGTGTATACATTGAAGCATAAGCAGTTCCATCCCTCAGGCTCACGAGGACGAACTGCTCTGATATCATAATGTAACACCCTAATATTCAAATCCTTATGCTCAAGTCATAAGTCAATGATATTACGGTGGTACGACTCTCAGGTGGATTTTTAATATATAAATATAGGTAATTTCGGAAGGAGTATTAATCGAGAAGCCTGAAAAGAGTAGAAATAAAATCGCGAAGACGTATCACTCACGTTTCGACAACAAAAAGTTAAACTGTGAAGCCGAAAGCGATATACGGACAAGGCATAAAGGAGATTAAGAGATAGATAACAGATGGATATATATATAACAAAAGTACATAGACACTAGTCGCGACCCGCGAAGTTTAGGCCGGCTAGGGTACAGTATGAAAGTAACTGACAACAGTATATCCTAATCTCTCCCAAAGGAAACATAAGAGCCTCTATAGGCAAGTTCCAAAAGAGTACAATACATAATATAATCCTTTCAAAGCAAATGTGGAGAGATTCTAAGCAAAACACAAGGTAGAGAAAATAATGATCTTCGCCGTCTCTCAGACGACCCACAACTCACTTCTGAGCACCTGGACCTGTATCTGAAAAACAAGAGATATATACGGAAGGAGAACCCCGGGCCCATGGGTTCCCAGTACGGTAAAAGTGCCAAATAAATACAATGCACTGCAATAAAAACTCACTAAGCATCCTAAACTCCTTTTCACCAAGTATCCAGCCTAGATTTTCACTAATCCATAAATAGGCATCTATCGTAAGGGGATACTAAATCTAGTTCATATATCATATGATCCCCAGCACGCTGACTTTCCCACGAATCAGATTCAGAACCATAAACAAAACCATCACCAGTTGTTCTACCTCAGCAATTTTGTGTCAATACATCATACTCTCACCTGAAGCTAGTGAAACCACTTCACTGTGTCTTCCCAGGGAGCTCAAATTATCTCATTCAATGATCATCATCATCATGCAATCGTATCATCAAATCATCTCATCAAGAACAGCCCCCAACATCCACCGACACCAGCATGAAGGGCCTCTCAGTTGTACAAACACAAGCAATACAAGCAAGTAATACACAAATAAGGTACAAGTAGAACAAGTAGCACATAATCAAGTAACATAGCATATATGATGTAGAAATCTAAAACAAATAGGCAAACCCAAACAATTCAAATATATGCAAATGATGTATGCCTGCCTTATGGCTGATGATATCACCTGTCGGTTATATAGCTAACCCGACATGTCCTGGTAGCTAACCATTGGACAGAAAACCCTTTGCGGAGCAAGTAGGTTTGAGCTACAACTCCCTTGCTACTATCCGCTCAACCCAGAGCCAGTGGAACAACCACTACTGCGGCTACTACCCAGGCGGGTGTTTAAAAGCTCAACCTGGAGTGAGTGGATTCACCACTACTGCCGCTACTACCCAGGCGTCACAATCTCTGACCTGGAGCAAGTGGGACGAACCACAACCCTTGCTACTGCCCAGGTATGTCAAACATATATTCATTCAACCTCAATTCATATTATCAATCCTCATTGTTATCAAATCTCAAACATTAACCTGGAGCAAGTGGGACGAACCACAACCCTTACTACTACCCAGGTATCAGAGCTACATTCATTCAAAACTCCATAATTAACTCATTTATCATAAACATCCTTTTCCGTCTCATACCCAGAGCAAGTGGACAACGCCACTGCCTACTACCCGGGGTTACACATCACATTTCAACATCTTCCATTATTATCCATTTAACACATTCATTCATTAATCATATATACATTTATACTCAGCCATAATCAATAATGGCTTTGCCGTAACTCGGCAATAACTCAGCCATCCGGCTCATGGTTCAATCAAGAACCAGCCATTTATCAATAAATATAGCCATGGTTCAATCAAGAACCAGCCATTTATCAATAGATATAGCCCTTCGGCTCATGGCATACACGGTACTTCCACCGTCATCCTCCATATCTCATATAATAATCGTTGATCATCATTGATCATAACTTTTCCCCTTGCTTCACTAGCAAGTTACCACATCCCCTACCTCCTTTCTCATTGCTAGGCATATCATAATGATTTAATATATAAGGGGTGAGATCGGAGGCTTAAAAGTATGAGATTTAGTTTTTAAAACTCAAAAATCAACTTTGGGATGAAAACAGGGCCACGCGTACGCGTACTTTACGCGCACGCGTGGATGGCCACAAAGCTCATCGACGCGTATGCGTCATACACGCGGACGCGCAGATTGCAACACAGCCAGACGACGCGTATGCGTCAGCCACGCGTACGCGTGGGTGCATTTGCGCCCCAGGCACAAAACTGGCACAACTCTGGCACAACTCTCGGGAAAAATGGCTGGGCATTGGGTGCAGCGCATCGACACGCACGCGTGGATGGTGCCTTCTTGAAGAACGACGCGTCCGCGCCAACTGCGCCTACGTGTGGAGGGTCATTCTGCTAAAAATTTTCTAAGTTAAAAGCTGCAGAATTCACAGATTCAACCCCCAATCTTCCGACGGACATAACTTTCTCATTTTAAATCTTTTTTCGCCCGTTCTTCGAACGGCATGGACATCTCGGATCCAATTTCACTTCTAAAGAAGTTTGGCACAAAACGGAGATCCAGAGTCCAAGTTATGTCCCATCAAATTATGCCCAAAAATCATGTTTTCATACAAACCACAAGGTGCCCTTTTCAAAACAAGTCATTTTCAACCCTTTTTAAAATCAACCAAAACATGCTAGTTTCAACCCTTTTTGAAATCAACCAAAATATACCAAAATCAACATCAAGCCTCCTCAACTCATACATTAACGCTTTGCCCCGATTCACAAAACCGCCATATAACCATTTTTACCCATTTCAAACAAATGGCTAAATTACAAACACATTAATATGTCATACATCTTTCCTCATTCCAATTTCCAACAATACTATTTCCAATCAATCATCATTACACATAATCAATATTATACTCACTGTCACATGGTTTCACCCACAAATCAACCTTAATCATTTCTCAAGTATATATCACAACATACATATCTCTTATGCATCATCATACCATCAAGGCATCAATAATCATGATCACATATATGACCACATAACATATCTCAACCAAAACCAAGCATACCTCATCTATACAATTTCACCCAAAATTACCAATTTCCACACTTCAACTCCTCAAACCTCATTATTCAATAACCAACCCAATCATTCATATATTCATTATCTGAAATTCATCCTATCACTTGTGTCATCATACAATGCACACATCAACTTACCTTCCTTACCTCTTTCCGGCCTCTGGCCCAAAATTTACGGCCTCCGGCCCAATTTCACAATTTAAATGCATAAACCACAAATCAATACTCATTACCCAATACATCAAATTCTCAATACACCAAGCATACAAGGCCAGTAGCCAAATCAATTGAGCCTCTTCTTTAGAAGTCTCCACCAACCTTAGTCCCAAGCCTCACCAAAGCTCCTCAAGCAACACCAATCTCCCAATTGTACACCAAGATCATCAAATACACTAACATAACCAATATCACATACATACATCAACCTAGGACTCATAAAAAATGACAATTCACAAGGCTTGGAGGATTTCTTACCTTAACCCACTGAAGTTTGTGATGAATATCACCCATGGCTCATACTAGAGCACTCCTAAATAACCAAAATCACAAGGTTTCCTCAAAACCCAAACCAAATTCGAATTTGAAGAGAAAAATGAAAACTGGGCAGAGGACAGTGGATTACTCACCAAAAAACTTAGATAGAATTGTAAAGGATGAGAAGAGCGATGCGTGGCCGCAAACGGCTCGTCAATCGGAGCTCCGTAGCTCAAGTTATGGTGATTTGAAGATCAAAGAGAGTTAGGTTTTCTCTCTTCTCTTCTCTCTTCCCAATTTCAGCGCCCAACACCCCTTCTTTAGGGCAAAATGAGCTGAAATGCTCATAACTAATATTTATATATGTTGGGTCTTGGGTCCACTTAGGTCCGGTTCACTTATTTTTGTCCGTTGGCCCAATTTTGGACCAAAACCTTTAAGATTAGCGCTCTAAATCGCACTTCAAATATTTCTACCTCCCCTAATTATAATTCCTCATTTCTTAATCTTATTTATTCATAATCAATTTTCTCAGCTGCAGTACCAGACAGATCTCAGCCGGTACTTCCGATCAAAATTTCACTGCGCGCTTTTACGCAGAAAACTATGTTTTCCGACTCGGAAAAATTCACTGAATTCAAATATCATATTTAAATCATCAAATTCCAATTGCCAAATCTTCCACCCATATTCGCTCCTACTTAACTTGTTATTTAATTAATTTCGGTTAGACCGGATATTACAGTTAAAGTCCAAACTGAATTTGAATTGCGGTGAAAAGAGTGAGCCAATCAGATATCTGATCGAGTCGCTCCTAAATTTAAATCCAAGTTAAAACTCTGCCTTCTTTTCTACTAATTAATGGCTCTTTGTGATTGTGTGTCTTCTTCGATCTCTCTATTATAATCCTCTTCTAACCATTTTGTCTTTTTATCTGTATTACTTAAAAGTAATTATGTTCAATCATCTGTGATTTTATATAAATGTTATATATCTCTTTATAAGAATAATTTAGGATATATTTAGTTTTGTTTTTTTATTTGTTGATTTTATTTTTAATATTTTTTATTTTTAAAATTTTGTAAAAATGATAAATACAAAAATAAAATTTTATTATTATTTTTTTATTAAATTCTAAATAAAAAATACTAAAAATAACTTGGATTTTAGATAGGATTGCCACATTAAAAGGTATTTGAGTGTTGGAAGATTTTACGGCAGAGAAAACAAAGACAGATTTAAAGAGAGTGGGTAGAGAGATTTAATTTCAAGATGGTCAAAAAAGGAAGCGCAGAACGTTTACATTGGAAGGTGAGTGCAGAGTGCGTGAATTGTGTAGGATCAGATCATATCATTACGTACCTTGGTCCAAATAATCCAATTTGGAATTAATATACTGTTTCCTAACTATTTTCAATGCATATACTATATTATTATTTTATTTATGAATAATCATTTATAGCGTTTTTATGAATTTATATTTTATTACTTACCTACACGATATGTATAATGCGATTATTTTATTTACACTATAAACAAGATAAACGATAAGTGATGATATTCACATTATAAATGAGATATATACGATAAAATTTCAGTAGCTATAAAATAATCTGCAACCATTTGTATTCTTCACAAATATTTCACTTTTTTTTTCTTTAGTTTTTTTTAAAAATTAAAAGAAAATATCTAGTGAATTTTTTTTAAAAATTAAAAGAAAATATCTAGTGAATAAGTGGTTATAAGTGTGTATCCCAATTGTCATTTAAGAAACAGTGACACTAAAATGATATTTGAGTGTGATAATTCTATTCTGTTGCGCACTCGAAGAGTAAATTTTTTGTCCAAGTTAAATAGTCTAATATTAAGGAGTATTGGTGCTAGCGGGAGTAAAGAGGTTGGAAGAGTTAGGTATAGGTTGCTAGCACCAATAAGAAATAGAATTTTTCAGTTTCGTCTGTTTTGCCTCCATAACGATGAGCATGTGCGTCTCATGTTTGACCTCCATGGGAGAATCATAGCGGAACAAGTACTAGAGTTTTCTGCGGAGATTAGTGATGTTGGTGGTGGTGGATTTGGCCACTCAAATTTTGTGCATGATGACCCACCTCTTGCACCACCACTGGTAAACTGTGCTAATCTAGGGGAACACATAGACGTGAATCGTGAGGAGTCCGATGAGGAGTATACTGTTGATAGCAATGATCGTGGTTCTTCTGAAGATGATAAGGAGGAGGAGTTTGTACTAGACTCCGGTTGACGCATTAGTTCGGTATTTTCGACCTACCCCGCAATCAATTCTGGCCTTATCAGTTGTATCCAGTCACTATCATACATTGTATCTGGACGTGATACACGAAAAAATTCCATTTTTCAATATGGGTAGAGACGATTATAACATAGACGGTGGTGTGGAGTTCAGAATTTACAAATTTAAAAGCAGAACAACAGTAATACAAGGTATGAAATATTATAGCATTTGTAAAATTGTTAAATACCGAATTATAGAGTTGGATCGATTAAAGTACTATGTGCATTACCGGCAATTTAAAGCAGAATGTCCTTAGAGTCTTCCTATTCCCTCCTAAAATCCTAAAAAAAATTATCTACCAGAATCAAAATTAAAATTAAAAATATAGATTTCACATTAAAGACATTACAAAATGCAATAAATATTTACTAGTTAAATTAATTTAACTAATAAGTTAAATCATACCCATCCATTAACAGTACACTTACTAACAATATATTCTACCATCCAACGTATACTACATTTATAAAAGTACCATAACTATTACTATAACTATATGCTTATTTAACTTAAATATGAAAATAGCAACACTGACCTTGAAGTCGATTGTCCCGACGATATGTCGCGTCGTGTTCAGGCAGTTAATGTCCTTATCCCGTGCATCTGTGAGTGCCATAATCTTCGAGTATCTCGATAATATGAATAAGAATGAGTAGAGGGGGAGAAATTAAGTGAAAATTGTTCTAAAGTGACTTCAAGTCACACTCTA
This sequence comes from Arachis duranensis, assembly GCF_000817695.3. Classification (NCBI taxonomy): domain Eukaryota; kingdom Viridiplantae; phylum Streptophyta; class Magnoliopsida; order Fabales; family Fabaceae; genus Arachis; species Arachis duranensis. The sequence continues at coordinate 14,094,232 of NC_029779.3, forward strand.
AAAGAATTCTATATAAAAGTTATTACTTATTTCTTTTACATTGTAAAAGAGATAAGGGTGTGTGCAAATATAATGTTTCATTTATATTATAAACGAGATAAGTAATGCAATATAAATTTATAAAGACACTACAAATTACATATATTTATAAATAAAATATTTATTTTATTTATTTAAAATAATCCAAATTATTGTGCATACATAAAATGTCTAAATAGTTTGTATAAANNNAATTAGAATCAGTTGTATAATTTATTTTAAATATTTTTAAATTAGTTTGATTTATGCATTTACATGTAAATCGAATTAGCTATGATTATCCTAAACAAATTGATTCGATTTATTATTGATATAATATATACATAGTAAATTATATTCATACATTTAGATTGTTTTTTTAATTTTTTATTTTTTACTAGTGTAAAAATACAAATAAATAAGTATATAAAAATATTTTTTATGGCCAAGACAAAAATTAAAGTCGTTAATTATACACGATACATTAGACATTTTATAATTTTTAAAGGTGTATAAGTCTAAATACTTTAATACTCTTGAAGTAATTACGGTTTAATTGCGCTCTTTTGTTAAAACAAAATGACACATATTTCAAGTTCTCAATACAAAGGAAATGCATCTAAAGAGGTGCATAAAAAATGTTAGAAAACAATGAAAAAAGATTTTTATATAAGAATAATGATTGAAAATCGTTAAATTATGACATATTTAAGTATTTGACTAGTACTAAATAATTCATATCGTAAGCGTTTAAAAAAATATTAATTTAATCTTAAGTATTGTTTATTCAATTGGAATGATAATAAAAACAAATGCCATCCTTAGATCCCACCGCGAAGCAAAAAAGTCTGATGCAAATCACCGTACAATGAGAGAACAAGTGTTCAATTTGGAGTTCATCTTTTCTCTCTCTCTCTCCCCTTTAATTGTGTATCAGAGGGGACAAAAGAAAGTACCAATATTCAGACCGAAAGTCATAAATGAGATCCAGAAATAAAAGCACGCCACAAGACCAGCCCTATCTATTGCACAACAACGTACTCACTACTCATTCAACAATTTCATTCAGTTTTGAGTGTGCGGTGGTAATGTAAAGGAAGTGGAACGCACAACCCTAGCCACGTTCTCTTACTGCCAATGCCAATCCAATTCTCTTTTATCCAAATCAAGAAACCAAGCCTCTATCACCCATCATCACTACTCAAAAAACAAAAAAAAATGAAAAAAAAGAAAAAAAAAGAAAAGAAAAGAAAAGATAATAACGTCAACTCAAGCCACCCCATCCATCATTCACAGCAACAGCAGAAGCAGCAGCGTTATCGTCATCCAATAACTCGCACAGTGCGCTCTTCACTCACTCTCTTCAGACCCAAACTTCAAAGCTCCCTTTCCCGTTTTAATTAAAACACTAATCAAATATTACGCCTTCGGTTTCTCAAAAATCTTTTTAATTAAATCATACATTATTATATAATGGGAAAGATCATCAGAAAATAAACAAAATATAAAACAAAGGAAAAGAGGAACTAGTAACTAGTAATAATAAACAGTTATAATAACCACTACTACTAATGTTTCTGTTCACAACATGAACATGCTAATACTCAACATTAGAACTAATAAATATATCTAAATCAAAATTAAAACGCATCAAAACAAACGAAGTCAAAGACACGAGATTAACAAACTCATGATGATGATCAATAAGGAGGTGGTGGCGCCCTTGCCGTCGGAGTCCATATCACATCGGAAGACGCTGCCGCCGGCAAGTGATGATGAACGCCGCTATACATCGACATCCCACACGAATCCACCGCCTGACCATGCCCGCTCTCACCACCACCACCAGAAACCGCCGGAGACTGACCGTCCCCGCCGGAAACATCGTTCCGAGCATCCTCCTCCGG
>NC_029779.3:14096169-14100645 GCF_000817695.3 Arachis duranensis
TTGTTGAACGAAGCCGCCACAACAAACACCGTGGCGGCAGCCATAAGTCCTCCGGCGACGTGTCCTCCGACGATCTGCCCCTGCGGTCCGGCAAGCGAGATGGCGAAGGCGGTAGGAACCGCGGGCGACGGCTGCGGAAGAAACGTGGCGGAAACAGATAAGATATCGAATCGGCCGTGAAACGTAACGGTGGCTCCGGGAGCTGCTCCTGGCTGACGGAGAGTGACGTTAGCAACGGTTCCGGATCCAGTAAGGACGCAAATCCCCATGTTCCTCCTCCGACTGAACCTGGCTAACGCTTCAACGACGTCGTTTCCGCTGGAAACTTCTAGAATGTACGGACTCATGGCGGGCTCGGGCTCACGCGTTATGATCACTGGCGGTTTAGGCTTGTTCTTGGAGCCCGGCGGGCGACCTCTTGGCCTCCTCACAACCTCTATGGTTGCTCCGTCGCCGGAGGAGTTCGGCTTCTGAGAAGTGGCGGCGCCGCCTACACCGCCTCCACCATGGCTATCTTCTTCCGGCGCCGCAGAAGCTTGGCATTGATCCCTTGAGAAGTGTTGGAATGGATTATGAAGAGAAAATGGATGCTGCTGATGTTGATGTTGATGTTGATGTTGATGTGGTGGTGATTGGTGGTGAAGCTTTGAGAACATGTTTGGTGGTTCACTCTTTGGAGGGTGGTGGTGTTCTACATATTCTCCTTTCATCTTTTTCTTTTCTTTTTTCTTTTTTTTTTTTAATTTCTTGATTTACCACCTTATCTTAATATCTATCTCTTGAAAGATTTTTTTATTTTAGCTCCAATCCCAAGTGTATGATTGGTGGGGGATAAGTTTAGAATTTGGAGAAGAGTGTAATAATAAAAAAAAGAGGGGAGGGTAGTAGGGACCAAAGAGTGGGAGGGGATTTGGGAGATGAAAGAAAGAAAGAAAGGAGAAGAGGGTGTTTGGAATTGTTTATTATTGGTATATAATGAGAGAATGGGGGGAGAAAGAAGAGTAAAGACTAATGGCGCCGCTGGTTGGAAGAAAGTGGGTCCAGTCCAGAGTGAAGACATGAGACAGAGAGATATGTATGTATGTATTTGGGCATTGCTTGCTTCAAAGTTCAAACCTTACTTCCATTTTCATTCCACCGCCTTCATATCTCTTTTTCTTCCTTCCTTCCTCCTTCTTTTCATCTAGACAAAAAAGGAGTTTACTCTTCTTCTAGAATCAAGACTGTTTTAATAGTCATGACTTTTACATTTTTTAATTTTGAGTGCAATTAAAGTTTTACCTACACAAATAATCGTTTCTTAAATTAAACAAATTTTTTTATACTCACGTTATATTAAAATAAAATTACTATTTTAATAGTGATGACTTTTAGATTTTTTATTTTAGAATTTAATTTTGAGTGTAATTAAAGTTTTGCCTATATTAGTAAAAATAATTAATTTTTAAATTTATTATTAAAAGTTTGTTTAAATATATAAATTTAATTGAATAATTATCTAAAATATTTATGCTAACGTTATATTAAAATAAATTCATTATTTTACAGTATAAAATTAGAAATAATATCTATACTATATATCATTTATACTGTATTTAATAAAAATATTAGAAAAATTAATGTTTAATTTTTTAAAATATTTTTTTATTGTATATAATTCATAAAAAATTATTATTTTTAAAGTTTGAATCTAAAATTTTTTAGTTAAATTATAAATTATTTATTATTTCAATTAATTTAATTTTTATTATTCTTATATACCACTTATAAATAAAAGAGTGAATAATACACTAGTATCAATAATGTTATATGAATGCTAAAACATGATTGTTTTTCATATAGCATTATTGATGATACATGAAATACTGACATAGATGAATACAAACATAATTTGAGAATATAAGATAGAAATGGTATTAATATATGTTATCAATAATATTATTCAAACAATTAGTATTAGTATTTTTAATTTTATCAACACTAAATTGAATAACTTGTATTTGAAATATCAATAAAATAAGGAGAAAAATGATTAGCTACATATGACAAGTGTTGAACAAGATAATAATAGTGATAAATCTGGATAGTATTATTATACATAAAATTTTAAATAAAAAAAATAAAATATTAAACCATTCTTCCACTTTAATTCATGAGAATAATAAAAAAATTTTGTTCACAATTCACAAATTCAATCTAACAGAATATACAAATTCAATTATAATTATACCATGACGTGAATGGTAAATGATGATGATAAGGACTGGTTTTGGGTTATGGGGGATGATGATGCCATTTTTTCTTATTTTCTATAAATTCAAATATTTTAGGTGCATTTTGTTTTGTTTTGACGTGACGATCTTCCCTTCCTTATTGCTTCCTCCGCTACACGTTGTCACGCAAATTCAAACCATTAATCATTTCGTTTAGGTCAAAATAGTGCCGTTTTTAGTGATTGTGCTTATTATTTAACGGTACTGTTTCACTTTGTTTAGTATGTAATCTCGATTTAGCTTAGTGCTTATCACTACCAAATTCTTCATTTAGCTAAGTTCTTAATTTAATTAAAGGTGATAATCACGCTACAATAAGATGAGAAGACATTAAATTGGAATTAAGACAAGTCAAACTAGTATTTAAATGAAACGGAATAATATTAGTCATGATAGAGCTTTTTGATATACCTTTTTTAACATTATTATTATTACTTCTTACTTATACTAATATTTTTCAATGTATCATTCATTTCAAATTAAATAATTACTCCCTCAATCTACCAATAGCATGCTTTGAAACGAGGGGGTGGTCAAGATTTGACCCAAATATTTAATTTGTCATTTAAAATTAAGATATATATTTTTTAGTAAAATTAATGATAAAAAATTATATTTTTATATTTTAATTAACATTTTATATTATAAAATGTTACTTTTTTTTTGAAAAATAATTTATTTTAGTGTAACTATTATATAACATTTATTAAATATATTTTTAAATTTAAAATTTATTAAGTTGTTATCCAAAATTATATACGTTAATCATACATCAAATCAATATATATGCATTTACTTAATTTTTCTCAAATTAATTTTAAATAGGATTTGGATATTAAAAAAGAGATGTCGGATGTAATTGCATCCTGATTGAATGAATAATGCTACATATTTAAATTTTTTTGTTAATCAAATTTAATCAAATTAGTTTAGTATAACAAAAATTAATTATGATTAGTATTATTTTAAATTTTATTATTTAATTTAATTAAATTTAGTTCAAAAAAAAAGTTAAATATATAACATTACTTTAATTAAATTATGCGAAAAAAAGTATTAACATCATAATAAAAAAAGACAGAAAAAATTGACGAGTCAATTAACTAAAAATAATTTTGTAAATATCTTTTGTCCTCTGGTATGTTTAAGTTTAGAATTGAGGGTTTATAAATCCGTTATATGATGTGCACATAAAAGTTAACTTTTAAATTAATTATTTATATAAAATATATATTAAATAATACATATATTTATTTTGAATAAGAATAATTATCAAATACTTTTGGTATAAATTACAACTCTTATACTGTATTAATCGAATGACAAATCATTAATGAGTATTTATAATAAAATTATTTTAGTCTATGAAATATAAATTCATTAAAAGAAATATATATTTTTTTTAATTTTACTTTCAAAGTACCTAATAATAATTCGAGTAACAAAGACTTTTTTTTAAAATGATCTATTTACTAATCTTTACTTGCTTTACATAATGCTGTAGAAGTTAGTGTTCTTCGTATGTTTTATTTATTTTAATGATTTTATCAATTAATTAATTATGTTACATATACATAATAAATTATTCAATTATATAAAATATATATTTAAAATATAAATAATACATGTATTTATATACATAAATATGATAATTAATTTAATAGTTAATTTTTTAATATACACCAACTATTTTTATTAAAGGACAATGGTGGTTAAGATTTTTAAAATTTTACATTGTTGTTTCAATGAAACTTATTATCGCTAGTAATATCTTAAAATAAGTTTTCTAAATTACTTGTTATTAAAATTCTAATTTACATTAATATAAAATCTTATCTTAATATTTTTTGTTAAACACAAAATTATGTCACTTCATACTAAGAGTGTGTTGATGAGTTGGAAGGGAAGGAAAGGAAAGTTAAGCATATATAGGATTAAGATTTTTTAAACTTTTTAATTTTTTATTGTTCACAAATTTTAAATTAAAAATATAATTTGTACACTAAAATCAGTTATTAAAATTAATTAGCAATGTATAAATATATATGTAGTTTAATTTATTTTTAATATGTATTTATATTTTAACATATCTTTTATACTAATAATTAATTTTAGTGATTAATTTTAGTGTATACATAATATAATCGATTTTAAATAAGCATGCAAGAAGGAAGGGTTTAGAAAGTTTAATATATGTCTTACT
>NC_029779.3:14100709-14101076 GCF_000817695.3 Arachis duranensis
TATTAAAATAAACACTAAATAATAATATGATAATTTATTAAGAATATCTTCTAAAAATAATTTATCAAAAAAATAATTTAAATTTAAATCACACAAAACTCTTGAATTAAAATATCTTAAAAATAAAAATTTTGAAATTAAAGATTTTAAAAGGTTCATATACCATTTTATTAAAAGAGATTTATATAGATAATCAATTGTGTCACATCAACAAAATATTTTTAGTAAATGCATTAATGTTATTTGGTGGCCGTATAAAACTCTTTACACAATGTGTATATCGAAACTAAACGCGTCTCTAATTTAAAAATTAACTCGTTTCCTGTTTTTATGGCTGTATAATACTTTTTACACAATTTCTGTATCG
>NC_029779.3:14101164-14122163 GCF_000817695.3 Arachis duranensis
TTCTATGGCCGTATAATACTCTTGACGTGATTTATGCATAGAAATACAAGTAAAACGTGTGGAGGTTAGCATTTATTGTTTGAGTAAAAAATGCCGAGTAATTGACAATAAAAGAAGTCGAATTGTGGTCCAATGGCTACAACATATTTAGCAGTGACAAAAGAGTCGAATTTGTCAGGTCAAATCGCTAAAAAAGATGAGTCGGGACGATATTTTGAACCTGTTAAATTTTAAAACTACACCACTAAAATCGCGGGTCAAGACGGGACGGGATGGACTACCCGGTGAGCTATCATCCTTTTTCTTCAGATATTTTAGTAAATTTAAAAATTATATAAATACTTAAATAAAAAATTAGGATTTTTCATAAACCCTAAACACTAACAGCAAACACACTCACACATGCCACCCACATCTCACCTAACCCTTTTCTAACCCTGAGCTTCAGTTCAGCTCCCTCCTCAGTCCTCTCTCCTTAGCTCCTCACTGTTCTAGTGTTCTCTGAGCTCCCTGCGTCTGCGGCGTTGTCTCCTCCCTCATCAGTTTTCGATCTCGCGGTATATCCATCACGCAGTTTGTGGCAGCACTGTGTCTCGTCCCTGCTCCGTGCTGTGTCTTCAGTCTGGCGGCGTATCCGTCTCATTGTCGGTCTCCCAGGCCACGTCGTCTATTCCTGTCTCATCCCGTCAGTCATCACAAAATTGGAGTCCGATGACGCTGTGTCTCGTCTCACATTTGCTCTATCTTTCGCTCCTCTCTCCTCTTTTGCTTCTCGGCAGTTCTGTGTCCCTCGGACTCCCAGCGACACTACTCTCTCCTTCTCTACCTCTCGGCGGCATGTGTGGATTATGTATTTGTTTTATTATTGATATGTTTGAGATTTTTAGACTTATTATTTATTAAGTTATTTTTATTATGGTTAATTTTACATCAACAAAATTATTATGGTTAATTAAAATTTTTTATGAATTAATAATTAATTTAAGATGTTACTTTATATATTAAAAATTAATTGGATGAAATAATTTTATCATAAAATAAAATAATCGTTAGTATGTCAAATTGAACTTTATCATAAAAAAAGATTTGTTAAAAAATATTTAAAAAAAAAAGAGGCAGGCCAGTCCGCCCTTTGACGGGGAGGGGTAACAAGTTGAATTCATATTAATTTAGTGGGGGCAGGCTGACTCGTCCTATATTTAGGCGGATTTTGGTGGGACAGGACGGGATAGGGCAAGCCAGTAAATGCATTAATATTATTTGATGGCCGTATAATACTCTCTACGCGATTTGTGTATTGAAATTAAATGCTTAGCAAAAATTTTCAACTCTCCGTTAACTCATTCCCTATTTCTATGGCCGTATAATACTCTTTACGCGATTTGTGTATAGAAATGCAAGTAAAATGTGTGGAGATTAGCATTTATTGTTTAAGTAAAAAAGTCGAGTAATTGGCAATAAAAGAAGCCGAGTTTGTGGTCCAATGAATGCAACATATTCCAACCATGGGTATCTGATACTTTATTGCTGAAAAACAAGTAAAATTGAATCAATTTAGATCGGTCGAGTGGTTAACTTATAGTATAAGAAAATGAAATATTTGTAATAAAAATTTTGTAGCAAATTTAAAATTTTTTTGTAACAAAAATTAGTCATTGTTACATAATAATAATGTTTTGTAACAACAATACATTTTGTTACAAAACGTTTTGATATTTTGTTACAATTTGATTTTTTTGTTACAAATTATGTTGACTTTTGTAACGAATCGGTATTTTGTTACAAAATTTTATAACATTTTGTAACAAAAAATGAAGTTGTTACAAAAGTTCAAAATATTTTGTAACAAAATATCCATTTATTTCAAAACCTCTAATTATTTTATAACAAAAAATTAATTTGTCAAAATTCAATATTGTTTATAATAAGTTGTCACAAAATACAAAAAATTTTATAACTAAAAAAATTATTTTAAAATGTTTAAATCTTTAAGATAATTTTATTTTGTTTTAGAAATTTAATTTTTAAAATATTAATTGTATTAATTAATTTTTTTAATAAAAAATTAAAGATTAAATCATTAATTTTTAAAAATAGCATATATTATTTTATATTTTTTTATAAAATTAATATATAATTTTTATTAATAATCAAATTTTAAATGTTGACTAAACATTAATTTTTGAATTAAAAAAATTAATTATTAAACATAAATAAAATAGTTAAAATTTAAAAAAACAAATGTAAAAAGTAAATTAAAGACCCTAATTCTAACCTTCACTTTTACTCTTTATTCTGCTGTTCACTACCCTTGTCCACTTTCATTGCCTCTATAGCTCCACCATCTCATTGCAGAAAATGAAACCTACCATAATCCAACACTCATCATTAAACTTGTAAGACCCTCGATTGTTAGAAAATAAATAACAAATTATTTTTTATTTATTATAGTTATTTATAGTTTTATTTTTAAAAAATTATTTATCAAAAAATAATTAAATCAAAATGATGAGATTTTGAGTTTAAATTATTTAGAACTCATATAATTTTCATAAATATGTAGATATTTTTTTATTTAAAATTTAAAATTTTAATAATTTGATTACTCCTAATTTTATTAAAAATTTTAAATAAAAACCTTATTTACCCTACTCTTCAAACCCTAACCCTAACCCTCAATTTTTTTCTAATTTACACATACACACACTCAGCTCCTCACCATATACACACACGGAAAAGAAAAGGAAAGAAAAGAGAGAGGGTGGAGCTCGAGGGGGAAGAAGGAGAAGGAAGGAGAGCGGGAAAAAGGGAGACGGTACTGATGGGTGTCTCTACTGTCGCCGTCGTCGCCGTCGGGAGATTCATAATGCTGCCATCTTCGTCATCGTCATCACCATTGGATCTGCGCAAAGCTGTCATCGCCGTCGTCGCCATCGATGCTTCTCCTCGTCGTTTGTGGATTATCACCTCTTCTAATTCTGCTTAGGCCATCATCTGCCCCTCTAGACATCGCTGTTTCTGAATCGCGCCCTGTCACTGGTTCTTTGCCTCTTCGTTGTAGCCCAATCTCTAATTAGGTAACTCAAGTGTCTCTTATTCTGTGATTTTAATTGATTTGGTTTCTGTTTTGATTTGAATATTGATTTGGTATAATGTTGCTTATTTTGGTCCATGGTTCTCTACCTAGAAGTGCATTTTCTATTTTGGTCACTGATTCTTTGGCTAAAAATTTATTTTCTGTTTTGATTACTGCTCTGTTTTGGTTATTGATTCAAATAGAAAAATATTAATTCTGTTTTTGCTGAAGCTATTCAATGCAAATAAAATTAATTTAGGTATCCGTTCCACTGTTGTTCTGTCGTTTTCCAGCCTCCCCTTTGCCATTGTTCAGCCATCTCCGTCACGTTTTGAAGTTTCAGCTCCTCCCTCTTCTGCTGAATTTTAGAACATATGAAAGCCTCTAGTTATTTTAAGTTTTCTAAATTTTTGGTGTTTCTAATTGTTATTTTCTTAGGATTTTTTTCTAAATTTGTTCTCGATTATAATTTTTTATCTAATTATTTGGTTTCACTTTTTTTGGACATATCGCTACAGTTTGGTAAGTAGAATTCTTTTAATTTTGTTGTTTTATTATTTTTTTTTAGTTTTATTCTGTCGCAGCATTGAAGCATCTTGTGCTGCTCATCCTACTGTTGATGTGTTCATCAATTTTGCATCATTGAAAAAGTAAGTAGTGTTGTGATTTTGAAATTTCAACATATAAAATAGTATTGTGTGATTATGTCATTCTGATTTCGGTAGTTAGGGTTTATGATTTGTTACTTTAGGATTTAAGCTTTATATTCATTGTTGCCGGTGTTGTCGAATTGAATTGGATTTAAGCTTTATAGCGTATCTGGATGACTGCATCTCTGCCTCGCTGGTCTCTCTGGTCTCTTTGACTCACTGTTGCTCTTCTCCTCCCCTTTGTTGCTAGTTTAGGTAAGGACCTCCCCTTTATCCTCTTCATTTCAATGTTTAATATCTTGTATTTGTATTATATTATTTTTTTGTTTTATTCTGAATATGCTTGTGATGTACTATTCATGATTCTGCTGAGATTAATTTATAAATTTAATTTGTGATATTTATTCTGTATTAAATTTTTGTTCAAAGTTATTAAGTTATTAGTCTATATGATTGAATATTTTCTGCTACATTGAATTGAATTTATTCATTGAATTTTTTTGTTGAACTTTGCTTGTTATGTATCTTATTTTGGATTGATTAAAATAAATGATAGAATTTTTATTGTTGTTAAAATTTGTTGTTGTTGTTAAATATTCATTCAATTAAAACGAGAAAAAAGGAACTAAAAGAAAAAGAAGTTAGTGTATTTCTTGTTGGCCTATTGCAGCTATGATGAGACGATCGTTTTATTGTTTACATGAATATTGCTTTGGTGAATGGTGATGATTGAAATTAATCCTTATATGTTTTATTAATCCTGAACTACAATGATGAATTTTTGTTATTGAATTGAGTTCAATTGTTGAATTTTTGTTCTTATACTTCGTCTATTTCTTATCTTAATGATGATGAGTTTGAAAAATTTCTCTTAGGACCTTCTCCTCCTGTTGATAATGAAGATGGTAATGCAGAAGTTTGTAAAATTCGTGAAGATTTTATGATTGATGAAGAATAGAGTGACTATTAAATGACTTGTTTAAACTTTAGTTAATTAGTTGTTCATTATAGTAGTTTGGTTAGTTTATTTGCTACTTAAATTTATTTTAGTTGCGTATAAACTTGTGAGTTGTGAATTTATATTTTAATTTGAGTTGTGAATTTGTGTTGTGAGTTGTGGCTTTTAACTTGTTATGGTATATATTAGTTATAGTCCTATGGATAATTTAGTTTATTTAAGATTTATTTCGATATTTATGAAATTAATTTTTACTATAAAAAATTCATAATTTTTATATTTTACAAGTTATATTTACATTCCATCTTATGATTCAACGAATTACTATTTAAATTAGCTTCCGAATCGATGTAAAAGCAAGAGTTCACTATCTTAAATATATCAATTAATTAAAAAATAAAACACATTGACAAACTATGTGTGTAATTTACTAATTTATATTGAAAAAATTGTTATAAAATAAATATTGTGCTTTTGTAATTAAAAGAATGAAAAATATTACAAAATTAAGTTATATTTTGTAACAAAATTTTGTAATAGAAAAAAATTATATTGTTACGAAAAATATTTTAAAGGTAAAAATTGTTACTACTTTTGTAACAAATTTTGATTTTGTATTAAAAAAATTTGTTACAAAATTTATTTTGTATTGTAACAGTTTTATTTTTTGTTACAATTTTTTTGTAACGGCACATACTGCAACAACAATTTTTTGGCTACAAATTCCTTTCGTTTCAAAATTAAGATTTTTTGTAATAATTTTTTTTTACAAATATTATTTTTTTATAATGTTACTCGTTTGCTTAAATAAATGTTTAGGGTTCGAATTGTGCCTTGTGCATGCAATAACGTATTGACTAGTGTTAGATTTTCAAATAGAGTTTAGATTTACAATAAATTTATCATTGCTCTGTCGAATTGAGAGATACCATAGACAACAAAATAAAGAAACAAGTAAAAGTGGTCGAGGCCTTGGTGTAGTGACAATTTATATATCCGAGTTCGAAACTTAGTTGAAATCAAGTAATGGATAGTAGCCCATAAAAATATTGTATGTACGAGTATGAATGCACGTGTGTTCTTGATGTTGTAATACCTAGAGTTGGAAGCAGTTTAAATTATAAAAAAAAAAAGTAAAAAAAAAACTTTCAAACACAAATAATGTATAATTTTATTGTTGATTTAAGTATTGGAATATGTTTTGTTCTAGTGTGTTTTGTAGATAAGTGACCTAAGCAGTTTTTCAATAGAGCATAGTATCTAAGAGATCTTGATGGGTCATGAGTTATGGTATAATTTAAAAAGATATTTCATCTTTCTTGAAGTGAAACTCGAAAGAATACTTTGGCTATCTTTCTAAACCCAAATAAGAACAAACACATAACAAAAGTTAATATCAATCATTTAAGCATGATAAATAGAATTGACGACCAATAAAAAAAACAGGATTATATTGAATAATTTTACTTTTACTTCCAATTATGTTAATTACTATATTTTAGATACTATTTTATCACTAATATTTTTTTAACAACCAATAACACGCCTTCTCCTTATTTTATTAATTAAAAATTAATTAAAATATAAATTAATTACTAACCATTATTATATTTTTGAAAAAAGGACAAATCGATTTCTGACATTTTGGTTTATAGACATTTAGTCATTGAGGATTTAAAAATACATTTAAATTTCTGACATCTTCAAAATCTGGACACATTGATCCCTAAGTCTAATTAGTTTTATTTTAAAAATTCTTCCCATATATACATTCGTATCAATCAGATCAGTATAATGAGAGTCACGTTTGGTTTTTTCATTAGGTCTGACAAACCCAAGTGAACATGAAAGATCGATATGTTCAAATAAAAAAAAAAATCAGTAACTTAAATGTATTTTCAAATTTTTGAGAACTTAAATGTTCGCAAATCAAAAAGTCAATGACTCATTTGTCCTTTTTTTTATATTTTTATACAAATATCATAAGCGTTAACGTATAAACTATCATCAAAACTATCGAAAATAACTCGAAATTTAAGTACTCCATGCATGCTTTTATCGTAACAATTTAATTGACTACAATAATAATCACTTTAGTCGGGGAATTTCAAAGAGTTTAATTAATTAAGTAATAAAAAAAAAGAATAATGATGAATGACACACCTAATAATCACGAAAAGGTTGTGGGGGGCATGTAGATGGACCCCAAAAACATGTCGATCAATTTTAACATCTCACCAATTTTATTTTTAACACACATGGCTAATTGTAGGTGCAATCACTGGCCAACTAAAGTTTTATAGCCTTTCTTTGTAATTGCATTGCTTCTAAGCATAGACTTGTCTCAATTTGATTCGAATTTGATAAATTATTCAAATCACTCATCAATCCAAAGTCAAAAGGAAGCTTCCTTTTCTCACTCAAATTGAAGTGTTCAAGGCAGTTAGGTCTCATATTTATATCCAAATTATTCATACAACAATAGACATAGTAGTAGTATTTCAACGTAGCTATAATCACGTTACTTTGAGTTGACATTTAATCTATATATATATTGAATAGATCAATTCCCTCTAGATAAAAATTGATGTTCTATTTAGGGTTAAATATAATTTTAGTGTCTAGAGAGGTAAAGGTTAAAAATTTTTTTTGTCTCTAACATTTTTTTATATACAATATTAAAGAATCATTAAAATCAATTTTAGATCAATTAGTATTGTCTATATTTATATAGTATATCTATATATTAATTGTAAGATTCTATGTCTTTATTATTCTGATTCATTTAGCACCTATAAATATCCCTTGTACATTGTACCTTTCAACACACTGAATAATACACTTTTCAGATTACTCTCTCAGTCTCTTGTTTCTAACATGGTATCAAGAGTTTAGGTTCTTCTTTTTTTTTTTCAATGAAAATTCGTTCATAGTCCTTTGTTTTTTTCTCTTCCGGCAGTGTTCTTTGGTCTCTCTTTTGCTCATTTTTTCGACGCTTTGGTTTGTCACCGCCTTTACCACCGCCTTCGTCTCGTCGTTGCGAGTTCAACGAGTCCAGCCTCGTCACCGAAAACCACCTCACGCGCCGCCACGCCCCGTCTGAAGGTCATCGTCCGTTTGTTTCCAAGAAATACTTCATGCTCAATTTTCAACTCCTTCCTGATGCTTTGGTTCGTCACCGCCGTCACCGTCGTCTTCTACTCGTTGCAACATTTCTAACACCACCGAAATCACTGCCAGACATCGCCGGACGCGCTGCCACGCGCTGCTCGAAGTTGCCTGTCCGATTGCAGGTGTCTCCTTCCAGAAGCATCCGTCACCGTTGGATCAGCGCCCCCGATCAACGGCTCAGCAACGCGCCACATGTCATCCAGAAGAGAGACGGACCGTGGTCGACCCTCGCGCCCGACCCGACCCGATTCGCTAACCCGCATGCAACCTCACGCCCAGTCAACCGTTGACGTGTCTTGCAATTCCAATCACTCCGTGCCACGTGTCATTGCCTGTTGACGTGGCTGCTGACGTGACATCTGACGTGGCTGCTGGCGTGGCAGACAGTGGGACCCTCCCTAAGGTTTTTTGATGAGCTCTTTTCGATTCTGCACTCCGATTTCTCATTTTCTGCTCCGAAATTGCCGTTTTCTCTCCTCTCTTTGATTTTTGTGACTAATATCATGGAAAAGCCAAATGTTTTTGCTGCCACCGACATAAAGGGTAAATTCTGTCGAAACTGTAACTGTTCTAGGCACCTCTTTTCCGACTGTCCTTCTGTTGAATGTTGCACATGCCACCAGAAAGGTCATATTAGCTACTATTGTTCACAACTATTCTGCCGTTACTGCAAGCTCTCGGGACATTTAGTCACTGCCTGTCCTACTTGCCCACCACGTCCTGATTCACTCAACTCGTCTCCTGTCTCTCTATCTAATATTGCATCTCTTCTTCAGCGTCTTCTCTCTATTTCTGGTAATACCCCTGCTGCTTTTTTGACCCCTTCAGGTAATTCTAAATGGTACTTTGACTCGGGATGCTTTAATCACATGTCTCCATTGCGTAATATTTTCTCGTCCATGTCTACCACTACAAATGGACCTTCTGTCAATACTGCAAATGGCTCCCTCTTGCACGCCACACACAAGGGTTCTATATCCCAGTCAACTATTAATCTTCCTGATACTTATTATATTCCCAAATTAAACTTCAATCTTATTTCTGTTGGTCAACTTGTTGATCTGGGTTTTGAAGTGACTTTTTTCGTTTCTGGTTGTCGTGTACAGGATCCTCGGACGGGACAAATCATCGGGACTGGACGTAAGGTCGGAAGGTTGTTTGAACTCGAGAAACTTCATATTCCTTCTATACCAAATCTCTATGCTGCTTCTTCTCCCTTTACCTTCCACTTATGGCATCAACGTCTTGCCCACACCTCCTTAGGAAAATTGCGTCCTCTTGTGTCTCAGGGTGTTTTAGGTCAGGTTCCAAATGAATCTTTTGATTGCATTTCTTGCCAAACTGCCAAACAACCTACTTTATCTTTTTCACAATAATTCATCTCTTGCTTGCTCTCCTTTTGATCTCATTCACTCTGATGTTTGGGGCCCCGCTCCCACTGCCTCTATGGGTGGAGCTCGATACTTTGTCATTTTCATTGATGATTATTCTCGTTTTACTTGGGTTTATTTGATGACTAATCGCCATGAGTTACCTCAGATCTATATCAACTTTGCTACTATGATTAAAACTCAGTTTTCCAAGGTCATTAAGATTTTCCGACGTAATAACGCTATGGAATACCGTGATTCCAAACTCTTAGCCTTTCTTGCAGAACAGGGTACTTTGTCTGAGTTTTCTTGTCTTGGTACGTCTCAACAAAATGGTAGAGCTGAACGCAAACACAGTCACATTCTTGACTCCGTCCGTGCAATGCTCCTTTCTTCTTCGTGTCCTGAGCGTACTTGGGGTGAAGCTATTCTTACTGCTGTTCATATTATCAATAGACTTCCTTCTTCTGTTCTTGGTAATGTTACTCCCTTTGAGCGTCTTTATCATACCTCCCCAGATTATAGTTCTCTTCGAATTTTTGGTTGTGTATGTTTTGTTCTCCTCCAGCCTTATGAACATAGTAAACTTGAACTTCGGGCTCGTATGTGTTGTTTCCTTGGTTATGGCACTGAACACAAGGGTTATCGTTGTTGGGATCCTCTCTCTAAACGTATTCTATATCTCGTCATGTTGTCTTCTAGGAGCACCACATGTTTTCTCAGTTCTCATCCTTTGAGTCCATTCCTACTACTCAGTCACCTTTGTTTACTAATCTCAATGTTGATCTTTTTCCTAGTGATGATTCTACAGATTCTATCTCGAATGACCCTCTATAGCCTCCTATTCTCCCGCCTTTTCCATCTCCCGATGATTCTAGACCGGACGATGATCCTGCTCCTACCATCATGCCTCCTCTTTCTGCTCGTTCTTCTAGGGTAAGGAATCCACCTCCTCATCTTCTTGATTACCATTGCTTTTCTACTATCCTTCATCAACATGAACCAAAGTCATTCAGAGAAGCCTCCTCAAACCCAAATTGACAACAAGCAATGCAGGAAGAAATACAGACACTTGAAAAAGCAGACACTTGGGATTTAGTTGATCCTCCTTTTGATCAGGAAGTTGTGGGTAGTAGATGGGTATACAAGATCAAGACTCACTCTGATGCCTCTATTGACCGTTATAAGGCCCGCTTGGTTGCTCAAGGTTGTACGCAAGAGTATGGTATTGATTATGAAGAGACTTTTGCTCCTGTCACTCGTCTTACGTCTCTTAGAGCTCTTCTTGCCATTGCCGCGGTTAAAAAATGGTCTCTGAGTCAGATGGATGTGAAGAATTCATTTCTTAATGGTGATTTGAAAAAGAAAGTCTATATGAAACTACCTCCGGGATATTCTTGTCCTTCTAATAAGGTTTGTCTCATTCGCAAGGCACTTTATGGACTTAAGCAAGCTCCTCGTGAATGGTTTGACAAGTTCAGCACTACCATATGCAGTCTTGGTTTTACTTCTAGCCCTCATGAGAATGCCCTCTTCATTCGTAAAAGCAAACGCAGAGTTGTTCTTCTACTTTTGTATGTTGATGACATGATCATTACTGGGGATGATATTGATGGTATCTCTGATCTCAAGGCCTCACTTCACCGTACCTTTGAGATGAAAGATCTTGGTTCTCTCAGCTATTTTCTTGGTCTCGAGGTCATCTCCACCGATGACGGCATCTATCTCTCTCAGGCTAAGTATGCTTCAGATCTTCTTGCTCGCACTGGGATTACAGATAGTCGCACTGAGTCTACTCTTCTTGAGCCTAATGTTCGATTTACCCCTATGGATGGCACTGTTTTGGATAATCCGACTCTCTATTGACAGTTAGTTGGCGGTCTCGTCTACTTGACTGTCACCCGACCAGACATCGCCTATCTGGTTCATGTACTTATCCAGTTCTTGTCAGCTCCTCGTACTACTCATTATGCGACAGTTCTTCACATTCTTTGCTACATCAAAGGCACTCTATTTCATGGCCTTTATTTTTTTGCCCATTCCTTTTTGTCTCTTCAGGCTTATTCCGATGCTGATTGGGCTGGTGATCCCACTGATTGTCGTTCTACTACTGGTTACTCTTTTTTCTTGGCGACGCTCTCATTTCTTGGCGTGCTAAGAAGCAAACGTTCACTGCTCGCACAAGCACAAAAGCTGAGTACCGTGCCCTCGCTGACACCACTGCTAAAGTTATCTCGGTTCATTGGCTTCTCGAAGATCTGGGTGCTCCTCAGTCATCTCCTACTGATATTTTTTGTGATAACCACAGTGCTATTCAGATCGCTCATAATGATGTGTTTCGTGAACACACCAAACACATTGAGATTGATTGTCACTTTGTTAAGCAACTTATCCTTATTGATGTTGTTCATCTCATTGCTGTTGGAACACTAGATCAGACTGCTGATATCTTCACGAAAGCTCATCACCCGACTCGTTTCCGGACTTTGTTATCCAAACTTAAGTTGGTATCCTTAGCTCCCACTTGAGTTTGAGGGGGGGATGTTAGAGAATCATTAGAATCAATTTTAGTTCAATTAGTATCGTCTATATTTATATAGTATATTTGTATATTAATTGTAGGATTCTATGCCTTTATTACTCTGATTCATTTAGCACCTATAAATATCCCTTGTACATTGTACCTTTCAACACACTGAATAATACACTTTTCAGATTCTCAGTCTCTTGTTTCTAACATACAAAATCGTCCTTAAGGTTTAACTTGGTTTTAAATTCGTCTCTAAAATTTAACTTGATTTTAAATTTTTGGCAGTAAAAACAGAGACAAAAGTAGATTGTAAACAGCTTCTTCTTCTTTCCTCTTCCTTTTGCAGGAGTAGAAACACTCTTTTTTTATTTTTCTTTTTTTTTGTATTTTATATTTTTTTATTATGGATAGTTTGGTCTAAAATTATAAGATTTAAGTAAAAAGAACGATTTTAAAACTTGATTTTAAATCTTAAAGATGATTTTATATACAAAAAAAAGTTAAAAACAAAAATTTTTTTCGATCTATACTTTAAAAACCAAAATGATACGTAAGCCTTCTATTTAATACTAAATGGGTAACGCATACATACATACATATATTAAAAAATAATTTTCTGTTTATATATGTTGTTATTATATACGCGTGGAAGCCATGCACGTCTTCTATATGTGCATGTGAATTGGTATTGGATTCGATAGAATTAGAATTCCAATGTCATGTGCTTCGTAGATTGTCCAAGAATCTTAGCTTGTGGATCTTCCTGAGTTGGAAAAAGTGAAAACCTTTGGTGAGGTTTTTCAGTTTTATTCCTTATGAATCAAAGTTTTCTTTTTCTTTTTCTTTTTCTTTTGGATGGATGATATATTATATATCGTTTTTAGAAAAGTTTGGTGAATAATAATATAAATTAAAGTTTTATATGAATTTAATTTTGATGATGAGTTGAGAATATAAAATATTTTATATAATTATTTAATTAATTTTTTTAAATAATTATTTAAACAATTAAATTATTTTTATTGATGCAACATTATATAATTAAATGCATATATAAAATAATTTTATACCGAAAATACATCAAATTAATTTCATATATATTAAGCTAATATTTAATTTTTAATACATATATTATGTTGAGAAGAACAAAGTTGAACTAACCATGCACATACACTTCCAAAATATATTAGTAGATTGTTTTAATTTTTATTAGAATAATTAATTAATAATTTACTCTCTAAAAGATATGACCTCATCAATTTTATTTTATTATTTGTGTCTGTATCATTTAAAAATATTAACATTATCCACTTTAATTACATTTTTAGTATCCGTGAAATAAAAAAAAAAAGGCTATTTGAACTTTGGACTTCTTCAAGTGTCCGTGCATGATTAATTTATTACAAAGATGTTTCTTCAAATGATTAAATATTTTAATTGACAGATAGTAATATATAATTAATTTTAATAAATCACCATCAGTTTTTCTTTTTGACACGTAGCGGCTACACAGTTTTCTTTCCATAAATGGAAAGAAGCAAAGGAAGAGAGAGTAGTCCCACCTTTAAATAATAGGGCCTGGCCTTTTTTTAATTATTATTATTATTATTATTATTATTATTATTAATTTAAAATGAAAAGAAAATGTGGACCAAGAAGAGTAGAAGACAGAGTAATGCCACCTATGACTTGCGTTTTTGTCGGATTGAGCTGCTAAAATTGGAAGATGTTCTTTCAACAAAAATAAACAAGTTGAAAAGAAATATGCAAATGAAATTTGAAACCTGAAACCATACTCATCAAATATTCAATATTAATGGCGGTGTGATCATACTTTGACAGAGTATTAGATTCTACCAGATAAAATCCAATAGCGTTCACATTAGACAATTGACATGCATGCATCTTCCTACCAACTCTCCTCTACAGCTAATTTGAGGTGGTCGAATAGTCAGTTTCGTTCACTTATTTAAATAAGTTAGTTTTGTTTATTTATTTAAATAAGTGTTAGAAAATTCGAATCTTATCTTAAAAATTGTGTTTGTTTTTAGAAAAAGGACAATGAAACAAAGACACAAAAATACAAAATCATGTTTAGTAGATGAGATATTAATAGACACATTATATTCAGAGATATTGAATTAGTATATTTTGTATCTATTCTGATAAGAAAGACACAGAAATACTAATAAAAAATATAACTTATTTTTTATTTTTTTTTTCATTATTCTTGTTAATTTTTTATAATAATATTTTTTATTATTATATTTTTCTTCTCAAATTTTTTAAATAAAAAAATAAAATAAATTAGATTTTCATAATTTGTTCTAGTTTATTACCAAACAGAATATAAGAACACAAAATTTTGTGTCTCTGTCCTTTGTGTCTTGTTTTCAGTGTCTTGTTTTATCCTTTTCTCAGAAATAAACGCAGCCAAATAGAACTCAGTTCTACAACAAATTAATCTTTAACCAATTAGATTGAGAAATACTATAAATAACAAAAAAAACTCTCTTCTACTCAAATTTTCTTTTCTATAAATGAAAAATAAAAATTTGAGTCTCTTCCTCTTATTCCTTGAATATTTTCTTACATTTTACACAATTCTACTCCTGTTATTCATATTGAGCCTACATAAAATTTGGCGTTTGTAAAATATGTGTTTTTTTTTTGTTGATTCCTACAAAATAACTTTTTGGTTTTAGTCTTAAAATTTTACAAATTCTATCTTTGATTTCTATTTACTACTAAGCTAGTTTGTTTGGTTAAATTCTAACATGACAAGCTTAGTAGTAAAATAATAAATGGTATGGTTAATGAGATTTTTATTTAATTTGCTTCTCTATAATTAAGAAATTAATATACATCTATTTTTAATTAATAAACAATAAATAACAATAACGGCGAAGACTCACGTACAGTCAATTTTATGTGGAATTAATAGTCAAAAATTGTTAAATAATTTGATAAATTTAACTACATTGTTATCTAACAGTTATCAATTATCAATTTTATACGAAGATAACTGGATACGAATTTCTTTTATAAATAATAGCGGATATTCTAATAAAGTTACCATAAAACACTTTTTTTAGGATGTTTAAGTGTCAAACTATGATTGGATGCATTTAATAAATCGGTTTAATAGTTAAAAGATTAAAAACAAAAAAAATAATTTTTATAATAATTGTATTTTTAAATTTTTAGGAATTTAAATGTTCACAAAATAAAAATAAAAAATATATTTGTCTTTTTATCAAAAAATTTAAACATGATTCAGTTTAAATTGTATAAATCGATCGGATCAAATCGGGTCTAATAATTATAATGTAAACAACTAGATTTATTATTATTGCTATAAATAAACTAATTTTATTCTGATTTATTAAAAAATAAATTATTAATCGATTTAATAAAAATATTCAATAATATTATAATACATGTAAATATTTTAAAAAAAATTAATATTTTTATCAAAGTAGTCTCCATAAATAATACGGAAGAAGCAAGTGAGCCTAGCTACCAGACTTTGAAATTTTTTCCCTAAGATGGCTTTGAAGTTTCAATGGTTCCCCTGTTTACTTTGGTGGTTGTCGGTTTTACTCGCTTGGTTTGTCTTCTTACATGTCCAAAAACCATCATGCATCACAGCCTCTTAATCGGTTGCTTTTTATGCCTAATATAATTGACCTAATTCTCTCCATATTATATATAAATAGTTAAATACAATAGATCATACAAGGTTTGTGAATACATATATTCTTGGTGTCATTGCACAAGAACAGGCAGATAATGGCGGTTCTGAGATCGGATTGCGGAACACCAACCGCTTTAATAAGAGCAATTTTGATAAATTGTTGCAAAATAGAATTTTGTCACCGATTTTTTTTATGGCGGTTTGTAATCATTTTTTTATTGTTGTTTTAATTTGTTTATTTTCAGTGGCGATTTTAAATGGTTTCTAAATTTGAATATGATTTGTTGGTTTTTTATTTTATTCAATAAGCTTTTTTTTTTAATTTCGTAATCAATAATAATTTTATATTCTTACTGTGTCATTTTTATTATTTTAAAATATTTATTGAAAAATTAATTAAAACATTAAAATGAATAACATTATTCAATCAACTTAAAAAGTAAAATATTAAAGTGAACAAACATATATGCAAAATTAATATATAATAATTTACCAAAAAGTGTATCATTGTCCTATAAACTAAAAGTAGCACTGTAAAGTAAATAAATAGTGAAAATAAAATTAAATAAACTTTTATCTTAATATCTATATTTCAATTGGCTCAAACTCAGTTTTTATTACAGGTCATAATTGGCAGGAAAAAAAAATGACCTTGTGCGCAATAAAATTGGTTCACTTTTTTAGAAATCTAGCTCTGTAGTAATGTCGAATGGTAAAACAATATACATACGAAAGGTAACGTGCAAAGAACACAAAAGTTAAAAATAATTGATCTTAAGTCTTAGTTAGAATATTGATGATAAGCGTTTTTTTTTTCTTTTATCTCAGGCTTAATTTAAATTATTTTTAAATTGTATATTACTTTTAAATGGATCTAAATTACTATCAACCATATTAAATCATATAGTAGAAGAAAAAAATAACCATAACACACCACATATTAACCCGTATACCTACAATATTAACATATATAAACCAGTACTACTACTATTTTCTTTAAAATATTATATGCGTTACTTTTGTGTACATCATTTTTATACATATTTCACTCATGGTATTATAAGTAAATATAGGATTCGCAATTGATAGGATAGAGTAGGATTTAGATTCTATTATCTTAATTTTATTTATGAATTTATTTTTTTTAAATTTAATTCTATTTTATTTGTGGGTTAAAAATCTTTTAACTCTAAAATTTAATCATTCTATAATTCATAAACATACTAATAAAACAGAAAATATAAAATTAAGTCCATATTAAAATTTAAAACAATGAATTTATAAAAAATTTCCTGTTAAAGTTATAAAAGTAAGAGGGTGTGGGTTCGATTTTCATCAATTTCATTATATATGTATAATAATTGTTAATTACATACTATAATATATCAAGAGTATGAATTGGTCGGATTGTGTTAGGTCTAAATTTATACCAAACCCTAAATACAGTCCAACTCGCTTCGTTATTAACCCGATCTGATGCGGATCGAGTTGTCAATCCTATCCAAACATGTTAGATCGAATTGGATACTCACAGATAGAATTAGTATTGTCAATCCTAGTAAATAATAAAAAGTGAAAAACGATTAAAAATGTATTTTATATAATTAAAAGAAAATATAAAAAATGTATAGAGTGGCATAAACATCAACCTTTTTTTTTAATTAACATTGTACTTTTTTTTTGGAGATAGTAAAACAAAGTACACCTTTTGTCAGTGGACTCGATTGCTTATATTTTATCTACATTATTATTACTATTATAAAAAAAAAAATTCACTCTATTAACATGTGGGCTAAGCTAAAAGCTCATTAAACAAAAAAGGAATAACAAAATATCTTAAATGAAAAGATACTACTATGACAAAACCATACAAATATACAACTATATACATGCATCAACAACTTAAAAAACAACCAAACAAACAGCCTAAACAAAAATAAATAGATTAATTTCTTAATGTGTGTATAAAATATAGTTATCTAGCACTTTAATCTTTTCCTATTCTTCACCTTAAAGAGCAAAAGGTGATTAAGAACTACTTTAAACTTGGGAAACGGTGATGTTGTAAAGCAATATGGTTGGAGTGAGACTTAGATTTTCAGCTGGACTTTCTCTTATAGGTAAAAGAAAAGAGAGAGAGAGAGAGAGAGAAAAAAAGCATCAATCCAATAATGTACAATTTAAGTATGCATGCTATGCACTTTTTCATCAAGTTGCAATAGAATAATACCTTTTCTCTCTTTCAACACATAATAGCATTCTTTAATTTCGTGAAAGTCTAAAAAATTTGACAAAAGCCTAAAATAACCGTGCATGAAAAAAGAAAGAAAGAAAGAAAGAAGCCCTAAAATAGATAGGCATGTGTTCTTTTATAAAAGGTTTTGATTAAAATTAAATTTGGAATTAAAGGGTTTATGAGTAAATATGTTCACAAGAAAGGAATAATTTCTTCACAAAAAAGATCATAACATTATTAATTTTGGAAGTGATAATATCACTCTCCTAGTTTCAAAAGTGATAATGTTGGTTCTAATTAAACGCTTCTAAACACTAAGATTGTTCCTTTGGATATCTTAGCTTGCAACTAAAACTTTCACAAAATGAAGTTTACAAGTCTAGGGTTGTTCACTCCCTAAAGTTGTAGTATTTCTTCACTAATAAGCTATCTTATATTTTCATGATTATATTTTTCATTGTGGCCAAACGATAAAGTAATTTTATTAGGGTGAGTGTGATTCATAGACTTATTTTTACAATGATACATACGCATATATATATCTCAAGCAATTCATCATTGCAGTAGAATCTTCAAGCATCTCCGTTGAAGGAATGGTAATTCTGACAAAGGAGGAAAAGTCTAACCGCTTAATATATCTTTCATGAATAAATTACCATTTGTTCTTATAAAAGATATCAACGCTGACAAATATACCTATATAAAAATAAAACGACAATCATAACCACAGAAGATGATTTTTGTGTGCCAAGAATACCTTAACGGACCAATTATGTAACTAACGTCTGGATACTCTTGGCATATAGAAGCCATTTTCCGTACTTATAATTATCATTTTATTCTTATATAAATACAAATAATAATTTATTCTATCTTTGATTCATGATAGAAAATTGAAAAGTCCTTCTGGTTGTTATTATTATTATTATTATTATTATTATTATTATTATTATTATTATTATTATTATTATTATTCATAAGTAAATTTTTAGAGTTGAGTTAGATCGATTTAATATTAATTCTAATATAATATTTAAATTTATTTGATCTAATATTATTATACCACCTACCAATAAATATTCTCTTTTACAATAAAATAATAGATATATTTTATTAGTTAACGAATTATAACTCAAATAGTTTAATTTTTCTATATTTACATAAACAGTCTACAGAATTACATAATACAAAAGCTAAGCCCCACATAGCTTAATGGCTTTTCATATTCAAATCTCATAACCAATGAGTTTATTTAGTGATTAACTTACTAGTTCGTTTAAACAAATATTAAAAGTTCAAAAAAAATTTGTGCACACAAAATTCATTGGTATGTTTTTTGATATTCAAATCCCATCTTATCTCATTTAACAATTCTCCTAGAAACCAACAACTAAGTGATAACAAAAGAAAAACATTTATTATAATCCTAAATTCTAAACCTTAAAATTAACTACTAATTTGGTATTTGAAATATTCGGCCACCGACAAAAAGATCCCTAAAAGATGTTATCGACAAAACAATCCTTAAATAATTTGAAGATACGAAACAAAAATTAATAAATATTAAATTTTTTAAGTAACAAAAAATATTTTTTATATTTAGCAAACAGGTTATCATTAAATTTAAATTTTTGTGAAAATATTTGAATAAATATTTAGAAGGTGCAAAAAAAAAGTACAAAATTTGATCTATAGATTTTTTTTATTTTTCAAAAAAATGTGGTTATTTACAATAATTTTATTTTAAAATTCACTTGACAAGAAATGATCAAATTTTAAGAATGAAAATATCTTATTTTTTAAATTATGATTGTAAAAATTTGTATCAAATTTTGATCTCTAAAATTATTTTTTAGAATATATATTTAGAGCATTTCCAATGGAATATTTTTAAAGTATCACTTTTAATACTTTCAAGAAGTGAATTGATTTAGAATTAAAATATGTATTGGAGTTGATTTATGAAATGAAACTGGTATCACCTTAAAGATACGGTATCATCTTGATAAAAAATCAATACAATTTTGTCACTCAAATAATTATGTTGATAAAATAATTTCGAATAATATAAAATTCTAATTGAACTAATACTAAGTATTGAAGGAACAAATTTCACTTTTAGTTTTAAATCATTATTTATGACATGATCCCAATTCCCAGATCCCAAATTTCACTTTTATCACTTTTTGTTAAGATGTAAATTATTTTATACTATTTTAATAATTTACTCATCTCTTTAATATGGCCTATCACAACGCACATTTACAACCCCAAACTTCACCTAATTGTAAGATTATTCTCACTTAAATGATCATCTCCAAATTCTCCCCCCAATCAAACCTCAAACTCCCTAAACACGTTATATACCCAAGAATGAGACTTGAATCTTAAAACGAGTGACAAATAACTTGGTCCTTCATAAATATGTGCACAGAAATTCAAATTAAAAAAAAAAAGACCGAAAAACTTATTGGGAGGAGGATGAACCTTTAGAAAAGAAAAAAAGAAAAGGAAAGAAATTGAGTGGATTTTTATTTTTTTTAGATGTGTTTGAATGAAAGGAAAATAAAAAGGAAAGAAATGTTATAAAAAGATAATTTTATTCTTATATTATAATATATATTAAAAAAGTAAAGCGGTAGTATTAAAAGTAGAGAGAAAAACATTAGTTTTCTCTCCATTTTCTTTCTAATATTGGAGAAAAAAAAATTGGTAGACCCCACTATTTTTTTTTCATTCATTCTCTTTCTCCTCTAATTTTCTTCCTCAACCAAACAATGAAAAATAATCATTTTCCTTTCCATTTTCTTTCTTTCCTTTTCTTTTCTTTCATTTTCCTCTCAAACAAACATAGTATAAATGCTCCATTTACTGGAATTGACAGATAGGGGTGGCAAACGGGCCTAAACCCGCCGGGCCGGCCCGTGTAACCCGCCAAAAAAGGCGGGCTGGGCTGGAAAATCGGGACCGCCAAATAGCAAAAGCCCGCCTAACCCGCACCGCTTAAACCACGGGTTTTGGCGGGCTTTGGCGGGGCGGGGCGGGCTTCCCCGCCGGGCTAAGGTTTTTTTTTAGTGAGGGGGTATTTTTGCAAACTTTTTCCTAAAACCTAACTTCCCCAACCTAACTTACAAGAGTATGAAGATAAAAATTGAGTGTTTTGAATTATGTTTATGTTATTTTGGAGACAATATTTATAATTATGTTTTGGATTATGTTTATTTTGCTTTGGAGAGAATATTTATACTTATATTTTGAATGAAAATTTGGTTTATAATTATATTTATTAGATATTTATAATTACAAAGACT
>NC_029779.3:14122247-14126418 GCF_000817695.3 Arachis duranensis
TGCTATGTTTGATGGAAAATATATAGAGTTTAAATTTTTAATATATGTATTATACATTTATTAAAATAATTAAAATTTTTTAATAATACTATTATTAATATTTGTTCTTTTTTCTGCACATTTTTTCGGTTTCTTAAGTATCTCCAAACCTAACAAGACTAAATACTTATTCGTTTTTAGATACATTTTAACTAAATGAGTTTTTAATATCACATCCACATTTTTTGTTTTGGGTTGAAACTTGATCTGCTGGAGCTCGTTTTAGCCCAAATCTATGTTAGCCTACTTCAGAGTGCAAAAAGCCCAATTATGAAAAAAAAGACTTTGAAGGCCAATTTGGTTTAAAAAAAAAAAGTAAAAACTCATATGCAGTAGTCTTTATATGAAGTTGATAGTTGAGAATCGTTAGATAATAATTTAGTCAAATATATCAAATCATCTAACGATTCTTAATTATTAGTTTCACATAAAGATAACTAACTACATGTGAGTCTTCACCTTAAAAAGACAAATAACCAATTGCAGTGCTCTTATCTCCCCCTCCTCTGCTATGCTCTGACCGTCATGACCTCCGCCCAAGCCGGAGAGTAGCCGGAAAGTGAGACTCTCGATCGACCATTGATTAGAAATGTTACCAAATTACATGTTAGCGATGGTATATATGGGAATTAGACTGTATTGAGTGGTTATATGGTTTTAATTATGGATAAAAACATAAACACCAGATGGTGGTTTTGGTGCATGCAAAACATAAAGAGGATTTGCAACTTGCAATGGTTTTCAAAGGTAGCTTACAGTACAACAAACTAAATCTTTTTGTTCTATATTCACTACTAAGCCGCAATGATTATTGTGTAGATTTCCTAGCACTTTAGAGTTTTGAATCATTGAATGTATAGATTTACTGAACAGATAAAATGAATTTGCATGTGAACTTGTCAGGTAGAAGCTGAGAAAAGAAAAGAAAAAGAAAAGTGAAAGATCAACATCACATGATCAGATGGCAGGTTGAGTCTGACCTAGTGAGGTACTGGAAGTGAAAACACCAATCTATACTTCCTCCATTCCCTTTTAAAAGATTAGATTAGATTCTTATTTAAATGCATTTGCATATGGTTATGGCTGTTGGTTGGTTATCACATTTATGGCAAAGTAGGAAAAATAAATGCAGATAACATTTACCATTCAGCATAATCTATTTGAAATTTTTTGGGTGAAGTAGAATTTGACAAAAAGTGAATATTTTTACTAAATTTAGAAAGAAATATGCACATGATGAATTTTTGTTGTTGAATTTTTTCTATTCTTAAAAAAAAAATCATCATTTTTCGACAAAACTTCACACTTCACCTTTTAGCATTACCCTATCTATATATCGCAGAACCATACCCCAAAAACACCAGAAACTAGCTTTAATCCTTCTAAGTATTTTGGAAAACAAAACATTAGGCCACATGATCTACACATGTCTGTTTCAAAAGTACATTATTAGAATGAATGAATGAACAAGTGATGCAGAAAGAAAATGTTATGACACATTTCCACACCCTTCAGTTCCTCCATCTGCAACAAGATCATAGAGCCTTTTGTGGCTATGAATAATGTCCATTCCTGACAAATGGGGAACCAGGTGGAGCAATGAGACCAAGGCTTTCCATCACTCTTATCCTCCTTTTACTCAGTTCTTGGGACTTCCTGAATGGGGTTGTTGATTCCTGGTATTTGACTAGAAAGTTAACATAGCAGACAAAAACATCAGAACCAACCAACGAATGAAATCAAAATGGTTTGATTCAAAATACTTACGGGATCTTCTTCGTTTTGTTTCTGGGACTTAGCTTCATCCTGCTTCTCATCTTTCGGGGCCGATTTCCTCTTGCTTGAACTTGATCCCCCTGTTGAAATGAAGTGTAATACAGGGAAACTGTGTTAGGGATGCAAATATGATCTAGTATTTATAGATTCATTTAAAGTCAGAAAATAATCTAAGCAAACAGAACCTATTCTCTACTCCTATAATCACTGATATAAATGTCAACTATTACCATAAAAACTAGTAATTTAACATTAACCTTTCCTAACTTGAAAAACAAACAAACAAAGGCAACTTTTCCAACCTTATGCTTCAAATTCTCCTATGGATCAGGGTTGAAAGAATATACATTATTATAAACTGGTTTTTCATTATAAATTTAGAAGAATATGAATTATACTGTTGCTCAATCCATAAACAAAAATAAGCTTTGTGCCACAACATGGAGTTGGTTTCATAGAGTTAATATTTTCTCTATATTCTCCCCCTTATCTTGGACAACAAAACCAAGATACTTTAACCTTGTGACTTATGATATAGTAATATCCCCAATGTTCACCCAGCTAAAAACCACAAACATTGTGAAATTGGGGATAATATAAGACAAACTAAAGAAATGATAAAATAAAATGTAACACAAGAATAAATTTGAAATATAAAACAAGACACTTGGGTCTGTCAGTATGACCTTGACCAAACTGGGTAGTAAACTAATATAAGAACCCCTTTGCATCCCAAGTGGATGAAATAGAGATTGTATTTCAACTATATAAAGCACTAAAATCAATTTGGTTGATTAAAGCATTCTAGCTGTCACTTGAAAATATGATGACACCCTATGCAGAGACAATCAACCATGCAATTTGTATTTTGCAGATTAATAAACATAATAATTACACTGGCATTATCTAACCTTTATTCTTGGCTGGTGACTCCTTTGATTTGGGTTTGTTGCTAGGAAGATCCTTTAACATAATAAAATTAGAGGGGACATGAGAATAGAGACACAGTTATTCCAAAGTGTGCAACACAATTTGCAGCTGAAAAGAAAAGAAGATATGGTTACCTTTTCCAGAGAATCCTGAAGAATCTTGTGTAAATCACCATTGTTCTTCTTGAGTACCTGAAAAGCCCATATATTTCACAAAGCCATTAGATTTTCGGAGTGATTAAAAGTGGTAATATCGGATGGTTGCCAATTACCAACTTACATTCTCAAAATCAGCACGCGATTTAACAGGATCCACATATTTGCTACAAAAGAAAAATGCAGCACATTATCATCACAACAGCATGTAATACAAACCGCAGCAGATATCGTAAGAGAACATAAAATCGGAGAAAAGAACTTACTAGATATAGCTTCCATACACCCTAACAAGGACTTCCCTCAGCAATTTCTTTTTCGGCCTTAAGTTTTCATTAACACTCTTCTCATCAGTAACCTGCAAGATTGCTAATTGTGTTAAAGAAACCAATTCAATTACAGGCTATCTCATATCAAACACAAAATATTGTCTTTCTTTAAGTTCATATAAACACTGCAACAACCACTAAGCTATATGGATCAAACCACGTCATAATGTCGCATCCTAAATCATAAGCAGGACCATATAAACCCATCACAAGTTCGAAAATTCGAGTACCTGCGCCGGCCACCACTTGGAGGCACCGCGAAGAGGAATATATATCAGATCCCCCAATGCCACTACTGGTTCAGTTGCAATTTCAGTTGCAGTTGCAGTTTGCTTTCCCTTACCCTTCTCGGCACTCGAAACACTCCTGGTTTTCATGGCTTGCAATCATTCAACAGTCAAGAAAACCCTCCAAAGTTCAAAGATTTCAACTTCTCACAGCAATCTAATAGAATAAAGCCACAAAACAAATTCCCCTCCCTCTTCTTCACCTGAGAATCCAATAAACCAACACATTCAAAATGGAAAAATCACACATCAGCATTCAGCACCAGATTGATTAATCATAATCATCTTCAGCTCAAGAACCCTTTTAGGCTTCTAGCACCATTTTCAGCTCAAGAACGAAAATGAAACTACAAATAAATCATTATCAAAAAGATTCTGTGCATATACTTTCGAAGCAGCTAAATGATGAATAGAAAAGAAAAGCGTTTCAGATCAAAGGTTCTTGCTTTCACTATTGACATGCAGAGATGAATAAGTAAGTAAAAGTGAACAAGAAAGAGAAGAGAAGATACTTACAAAGAGAAGTGTGAAGAAAGAAGAGAATGTCGGAAAGCGAAAGAAACGGAATAAGCGAGTTCTTTGTTTTTCTTCTTCTTCTTTCTTTGTCACAGAGAGAGAGAGAGAGAGAGAGAGAGAGAGAGAGAGAGAGAGAGAG
>NC_029779.3:14126462-14127520 GCF_000817695.3 Arachis duranensis
ATGGATTCCGAAATTTATAAGTGATTTATTTTTTCGGTTATGATTTTCTTTTTTGTGAGAATATCAACTGATTTTTATTTTCAGTGATTATTTATATCAAGATATTTATATATTTTTTTTTTGCCTTAAACTCTGTTATATCATTGTTTCGTTTAAAAAAAAAAAGAATATGTCATGCAAATAAGAATATCTAATAAAATGTATAACACATTAATAAGAAAATTAAAGAGATTTTTTTTGAAAAAAATATTCCAAGTTTTCTTATTAAGAATTATGTTGGGAATATTTTTAAGTATATTATTAGCTTGTTATATAAATAATCTTTCTTTCTGATTTTGATGACATTTTTCAGATTGGTAAGGGTGTGAAATGTGAATACAAGATGTAAGTTCATGAGTTATTATACTAGTTTGGGCTAATTTTTTTGGTTATGGTGTTGAGAGGAAAAAATGATTGATACCTGGGCTGAGAAGTGAGTTTCACAAAAATATTAGATAGAAATAAGTTGGACCATCTAATTTATATATTTTAAACTTTTAAATTTATCGAATTAAAATTAGAGACTGTAATTTTTGTACTTCAAATTTTTTTTAAATAAAAATTAGAGAGTTTAATTTTTATATTTTATAAAAATAAAAATATTCTATTTATGCATCTTAAATTAAAATAGTTTTACATTTGAGGTTAATACCCCAACAATTCACAATTCAAAAAATCAACACTATCAACTTAATATAAAAAATAAAAAGTGCATTAGTTTGCTGAAGGTGAAGATACAACAAATCAATGAAAACATAAGGAAAATGGAACCTTCTCTTCTTTATGTATGTCTTGAGAGAGAGCATTTTCCAACTTGACAAGCACATTTTCTTTGCAAAAATAATATCAAAATTTCATGAAGCCTGGAAACTCAGGAAAAATGATCAGAGTGGAACTAACTTGATTAAAGCATGAAAACTCAAGGATTAAATGGTTCAACTTTAAAATTACATACTAAATAAATTAACACGTGAAAACTAAGAAACAGAGTAATTGTTATTTCCATTTTAAAATGTATA
>NC_029779.3:14127554-14159674 GCF_000817695.3 Arachis duranensis
AATTT
The DNA here is from genome assembly GCF_000817695.3 of Arachis duranensis. Taxonomy (NCBI): domain Eukaryota; kingdom Viridiplantae; phylum Streptophyta; class Magnoliopsida; order Fabales; family Fabaceae; genus Arachis; species Arachis duranensis. The sequence goes on from NC_029779.3 coordinate 14,127,560, forward strand.
ATATTCTTTCTTTTTTTATGTTATTTTATTATTTTTTTTTTTTTTTGGATAAACGAAGAAAAGAAATAATACTAAAATGCTTCTGGACACTCCAAATGTCTATATTCTTTGAATTAATGTTGATTTAATGTATGTATATATAGTTTTTTTTCTTTGACCAATTAATGTAGATTTAACATTAATATATTATCATCCTAAAACAAAATTATGTCATTATTTAATCATGCATTAATAAATAATCAAGAATATTTCACTCATATGATAATTATTTAAAGTATTATTTTAAAAAATATTTGTGATGATTGCCCGATACAATCAAAAAATTATAATATAAAAACATCGATATGCATTTTTTTCTTAATATTTGAATTTGATATTAATTTTAATATTAATATTTTTGTTTCAAATTTACTCAAAATATATTCAAATAAGTAGTTTTAATGAACAATTTTAGGTTTATTTGGATAAATTTCTACCAAAAGATTTTTTCAAGTGATTTTTTTAGAATATATTTTAAAAAAGAAAAAAATTTATATTTGGATTTTATATAAAAAATATTTTTTATTTAATAATTATGTTTTTGTACAATAATATAAAAATATTATTTATTTATTTATTATATGAAAAAATCTTTTTTTTATAAAATNNNNTATTTATTATATTAAAAATATTTAATAAAGTGAAAAAGGTCTTTTAAAAAAAGGTAAATTATAGTTTTTAAAAAAATATATTTTATTTTTTTAATATTTTTATTTTTATTACTAAAATTTTATCAAATACACTAAAAAGTATATAAAAAATATATTTTTTTTTTAATTAACGACACCTAAACAAGCTCTTTATTAAGGAATTAGCTTTCAATTAACAATTAGTCAATAAAATATTACGTAAATGAATAAAGATAAAAAGGACAAAATTAAGAAAAGATATATTAATTAATTGTTTATTGAAAAAAATGTTTTCAATTTATTCCCTTCAAACTAAATGAAAATTATTTAGGACCGAAAGAAATATTTGAACAGTTCTTTAAAAACAATTTGATAAACACTTTTGTTTTATATTATGAAATAATAGAGATCATCACACTATTTTATATATATCCAGAGTAATGACTAATGATCATCCACTAGATAGATATCTGATTTAGAATCCAAAATAAGAAGAAAAATGATAATTATTATTATTATTATTTGTATACACTTTTAAATATAAAAGGTTATTTTGTTATGGTAGTCAGAATTTAATTTTCGTATAAAGAGATTCATGGGTAAATACAATAACATGGTCTTAAGAATTTTTGTAATCCCATAAAATTTTCTATATTTTTTACAATTTACAACAATTCTAAATCCATATTTTCGCATTTCACTCCATGAATCTCATTTTAAAATATTACACCAAAATTAAAATCATATCAATTTTTTTTAGCCCAAATTTATTTTTGTGTTTCATATAGAAATATATTTTATTTTATTTTGAGAGGTAGGATTCATAAAAAATAAACATCCAAATTAATTTTTATCAACACATTTTTTATCAATTACTTTGATTTTTTAATAGATTTTTATTCTTTAGAAGTTCTAAAAGTTTGTTTGAACTAAAATGTCTAATTTTAAAATTTTTAGAGACTAATTTAAATATCTACTTATTAACTTATTATTTTATAATGTATCTGAAATAGAAATCAAAAGAAATCAATCCTGAAATGAAAAAAACATTATAATCACCTGAAAATTATTTCTCCATCCCTAAGTATTTGAAATGGAATTTGATACCAAAATCAGGGACGGATCCAGAAATGATATTATGGGAGGTCAATAACACATATAATATTAAAAATTATGTAAAAAAATTATATAATATAAGATGTATTACAAAAATATATCGACAGAAAATATATTTTAAAGTAAAAAAAAAATATGTGTATACTTTTTACTAACGAAGTAGTCAATTCTTCGTATCATAAAATTCACCGATAATGGAATTTGTGTCAAATTTGTCAGTAATTTTCTTTTCAATATAATTAAAAGACAATTAGCAAAAAAATCATCTTTTATTTTGTTTCTAAGTTATTTTTCACAATATTCATAGTTGAAACTTGAAAAAGATCTCTTAATTGTAGTAGTTGAACAGAGAAAATTAATATCAAATGAATAAAAAAGACGACCATAAGAAGAAAAAGAATTCACTTTATGAGATTTAAAAATTTTTATTTAATTAAAAAATATTAGTAATAATATCTTTTTCAGATTTCTTTAATATTATTACTTATTTTTTAGATATTAAAAATTATTAATATTTAAATTAGATTAAACTTTTATTTATATTAAACTAAATACTAAATATTTTTTTAAAAAAATTAAATTATATACATAATAATTTATTACTATTAAAAAAAATTGAGGGGGTCGAGGCCGCCACTCGCCCCCTTATGTCCGTTCCTGACCAAAATTAGTATGTATTTTAATAACGGTTCAAGTAAAATTAAGTTAAAATTTACATTAAGAATATAAAAATTTATAGTGGCTTAGTCTTTTTTATTGTTTTAAGATTGGAGATTTATGCGGATAATGAAAAAAACACTTGTATGCATTGTATAATGGAAAAAAACTCCTTGTCTTACTTTTTAAGTTGGGTTAGACCCGAGCTGAACTACCAGAGAAACTCAAATTAGTATCCAATTGGATAAGGGTAATATGCCCAACATTATTAAACCTTATTGGGTTGAGGGTAATCAGGGGCGGAGCTTATAAGGGGCAAATTTTTGTTAAAAAAATTAGTAATACTTTTTTAAAAAATAAAAAATATTTAATTAACTCAAATATTTTACTATGATTTAAAATATTAAAGTTTAATTTTTATTTCTTGCTTTTATTACATAATAATTTTTATTTTTAAACATTCAAAACATGTTGGATTTGGACTGAACTGAGTGTTTCGCATTTCGCAGCTCTCTATTCAATAAGCAAAATTTTCTCTACCTTTGAGTTCAAATAGAAAAAATGAGATATTTTTTATTTATGTAATTTAATATTATTTTATATTTTACTGTTTATTTAATTTAATTTTTTATATGATAAAAATATTAGAATATTCAATAAGTATTGATATTATTATATTTGTATAAATTGATAAAAAAATTCAATAAATATTATAAATTTTAAAATTTGTCCTTCTAATTTCTTTTTTATATATTTTACAGGATATATATTCAAATTTTTATATAAAATAATCTTGAAAAATCAAAGAATTAATGCATTTTTTAAGAAGAAGGCTAATATTCAAGAAGGAGAACATATAACTTTTATAATATCAACACCTGTAGATAATTCTTCGACTTTAATGAATCACGAAAAAAGTGAGATACAACTTTCAAAAATTCAAAGAGTTGCATCTGATGAGTTTGACCTTAATTCTTTGGAATGAAACCCTAGAAAACGACTTCAAATTCGGCAATATCATCCAAATCAGAGAGATGAGGTTAGACGAATTTATCTTAAATGTGATCCATATCAAAAACATCTTGACAATTATCTTTTATTTGCCCCCCAAATTTTATTTCAAACTCCGCCACTGAGGGTAACGACCCAACTTTTGACATGTCATGACAAATACCAATCATAAGATATCTTCATTCAGTTGACCTATGAAACTCTAGACTTTGTATTACGTATATAGATATAATCCTATCACACTATTAGAATCACGTAAGTTAGCCAAATTAATATTTTCGTAATTAAAATTTAAAACATATATAAATGAAAACACACATTCACACAATAAAAAAAAATACATATATTCCAACAATTAGTATATAATAGACTTATATACATATAATATAATACATATGAGACTCTAGGACCTAATCCACACAAGAGTCTCTAATTTAAAATTTGGACTAGTTTCGAGATAGTAAAATTCTACCACTCAGAAAATACTAACAAAGAGAGAAAAAATCTTCTAGACTCTATCATATTAGTTTGTCTTAGATATCTTTAAAAGGAAACTCTATCTGCTAGCACATCACAGAAGGGCGTTGGGCACAACTCCTGACTCACCTCTTGAAGCTTTACTACTAGAGGAAGAATAGGAAGTCCCCTTTATTGTTGTTTGGGTCTCCCAACCAAAGTTTTTCTTGGGATCCTCCTCCTTAGATGAGCTAGTCAGAAATCCGTTTGGCATAGTCGGGAAGAGTGCCTCTCTTAAGGGTCAAACTGGGCCGCCAACAAATCAACAAGATTGAGATCCGGGGGCGCATTAGGTTAAGGTCTCACATGATGAAATTCCTCTTTATAATACTGTGGTGGAAAGGCGTCGTGAGTGCCTCCAAGATGCAAAGCAGCAAACGAAAAGTCATAAAGCATATCTCATATCTGGATCGAAGTTTGGGTTATAAAGCGGGTAGGAAAAAAGACGACTGCAAAATATATACACCCGAATATGAGGTTTTTTCCAGATGATGACACTCTCCAACACTGGTCCTCATAAGTGAATAACGTCAGTATCTCAAAGAACAGGATTCCCATACCAACGAACATTATTGTCGGCCTATCTATGGGAATAATGAAGGAAAAGGGTGATAACTTACAGTTTCCATTAGGGTACTAATGGAAATGACGAATCGTATATCGGTCCTAGAGTACAGTTCTACCGTTTTAGATAGTCGTGTACTTTATGGTGTTAACCTAGGTTCAACGTCTTAATCTTCGCTCGTTTATCAGTCTTAGTCTCTTATTAATTATACCATAATCTACCTTAGTAAGCATGTAGCAGTAATAGTAAACAAACACTGATTAATCACATATCACAGAAAATAGAGAACAAGCATATAATACAATCACTGAGAATATGCATAAACACAGAGAAAATGCGAAAACCAATATGATACATGTATTGTCATTCTTACACAGATCATGAGCTCATGCGTCGATTGATTACTCGCAATCTGACGTTACTCGGGACAAAACCCATATATGATTTCTCAATTGTGTGCACTGAGCATACATGTTTTATAGGTGGAACCATGTACACTCGCGACACTCGAAAATCGTCACAAAACTTGACGTTATAATATGCTTCCAGTTGAAAAATAAAATTTATCACACAAGTTGACCCCATATCATTGCACTGAGGAAGTGGGACTAAACCACTATTCTTGCGAAGTATATACTCAAAATTGGGTGTACTTCCCAAAATTTTAAAGTTTATTCATTCTTTCTGTCAAACTTATAACTTGATAATTTAAAAGTAAATTCTCTTTTTGTTTGCGAGGGACCTTTTATCCTCAATCTTTTCTCATATTAACTATTATGCTTTTTTATTTTCTAAAGAATCATTTTGTTTTTAGTCTTTTTACATAGTAATTCTTATTATATCTTTTAATCTTTTAAATTTATCCTTTTAACATTACTCTATTATCATAATAACTTTAATTCCATACCTTTTTTTTAAATTGCATCTTTATCCTCAAAATTTTTATAAAATAATTTTTATATCCTTGGTCCTTTAACTTACATTTTTACCTTTAGTCTTTTATCGTAATTACTATTTGTTTTTTAATCTTTTCTCAAAAGACTTTTATGTTTCTTTTTCTCATAATTACTTTTTTATCTTCAATATTTACAATATGACTATTTTACTTTTTAACATTCAATTCTTACTATATTAACTACACATTTTTTCAAAATGACCATTTTTCTCTTAGTATTTTTATTTTTACTATTTCAACCTTATATTTTACTAAAATAACTATTTTGTCCTTAAGTTTTTATATTCACCTATTTTAACCTTGTCTTTTACCAAAATAACAAATTTACCCATTATACCTTTCAAGTTATCAATTTATTCTTAATCTTTTTTTTAATGACCATTTTACTCTTTATTAGTTATAATTACCATTTTACTCTTATTCTTTCATCCTTATCTTGGAATTTTATTATAAGGTAAAGGATACCTTTTGTTCTTAACATTTTTAAAAAATTCTAAAAATACCTCTAACGTTTAATTTGATTCAATTATGTCTCTAACATTTAAAATAAATTTTGATTTTACCCTTTATCTTATTTTTTTGTCAACTAAAATTTTTCTTTCCAATTATAACTAAGGGTATAATTGAAAAAAAAAATTAATTAACAAAAAATAAGAGGAAGGGTAAAATAAAATTTTATTTTAGACGTTAGAAACAAAATTGAATCAAATTAAACGTTAAGAGTATTTTTGAAACATTGAAAAGTTAAAGACAAAAAGTATATTTTATCCTTTATTATATTTATAATTTTACCCATAAACTTTACTAAAATTATTATTTATATTCGAAACTTTATCTTAATTATATTTTTTACCCAAACCTTTTATATAATTATATTTTTGTCCCTAAGTCTTCTATGTTCATATTTTAAACCTAATCTTTTTTTATTTATATTTTTAGCCCATTTTTTACTCTAAATTACCTAATGCTCATATTTTAGTAGGGGTGGACATGGATCAAATAATATTCGCAGATTTATAGTATTTATCCGCATTTGATCTGTGTGATCATCGAATCGGATTAGATCTAGACTCTAATAAAATTAGGTCGCGAATATCACATTTATATCCACAAATTCAATTTGCAAATCCACATATCCACAACACATAATAAATAAATAAATAAATAAATAAAATTAAATATTATATACAGTTAAGTTTAGTCTTTCCCTTTTAAAAACCTAAAAAATCCTTTTTCCTCTTCCGACTCATCTCACACACTCCACTCCATAAAAATTAACATCTAGTATAATAATATGTAATTATTTAATAATATAGTTTTTTTTAAATAAAAATCAATTATTAACATAATTTCTAATAAGATATCTACTTAATTTTAAGTGATATGATATTTTTTCTAACCCCTATATTTATATTCTCTATATCTTCTAATATAAAGTTTTTTTTAATTTTTTATACTCTAAATTTATTAGAAATAAATTTTTTAAAATATTTTTTATTTTGCGGATATATCTGATATCTAGTCCGTAAATATATAAATTAGATACGAACATAAAAAATGTGAATATTGTATCTGATCCGACCTAATAAATTTAGTGCAGATTGGATTGAGATTTTAACCATATCCAGTTTATACGATTCATGTACATCCCTATTTTAGTGCATCATACAAATTTTATATCCTTAAATTCTTTGTTTATGACATTTTTGAGCTTTTTACTTACTTTTCTTAAAATCTTTCAACAATCTTTTACATACTTAACTTTATTACGCATTTCTTATGAGTTCTCTTCTTGATTTCTAACTTTTAGAAATTTACATTTTAGCCTCAAGGACCTCTTTGATATTCGGCCATACTCATCAAACATGTATATCCATCCAAATTTTTTACCAAATACTTATAACTAATATCAATATCTATTCATCATTCAATCGTCATCATAAACACTCATATGCATTAAATATGATCAAACCATCATCGAAACATCAATAAGAGTTTATGAACACTTATGAGGCATTATAAAATATCCTAATCCTTAACTCTTTTGTTAGATCTTCTAAATCACTTCTTTAATCTTTGTGATTACCAAAACCTCCTAAATCAAAATTAAATTTTTATTAATACTTAAGCCTTATGGCTGAATTAAGGGTAGAAGAAAAGGGAGAGATTTCTCACTCTTTAAAGTTTGAAATTTTGATATGTGAATTCTTTAAGGATTTTAAAACATGACTCATGAACGAGACATCATAAAAAATAATTTCTTACTTTTTAAGAAGACATGACTAAATTTATTAATGAAAAGAGGAAAGAAGTAAAGAGATTAGAAGTGATGCTTCCTCACTTTTGAAGCTTCTAAAGATAATTTCCTATACAAGAAAATCAAGAAAATGATTCACCCTTTCGAAACCATGATGGTCGAATTTTGAAGAAGGGAGAAGACAAGGTTTTTCTTCACAAACCTTAAGAATTTTAGTAAGAAATTGGAGATGGAGATGAGAGGAATTGATTGGTGGAAACTATAAAAAACACGCTGAATATTGTCGGATTTAGCAGCGACTATTACCGTCGGAGTTAGCAGCATTTTTTGCGTTGCATACAAGCAAGATTTTGTTCTCCGATTTAGTTACTATCGGATCTTATGTTCCGACACTAAATCCAACGGTAATCCTTGGCGCAAAATCTTATTTCAGTAGTGCTAACTTTACTCATGGATCTTCCGTCGGATTTGGCCGTCGGTATATTGGTTTAGTGAAATGTTACGTTTAGACAATTTACCGTCGAAAATTTCTGCCGGTAAATTCGATGGTGAAATTGGAGTAAAATTTAAACGTGAATCCTCTCCCTCTCATTTCTGCAAACTCACTCTCTCTTCTCTCTCTGTCTCTCCTCTAGTCTTTTCTCTTCATCCCCTGAAATTGCAGGCGTCGCCACCGTCAGCTGGAGTTGTCAGTCACTGCTGGAGCCGTCGGAAATGCTGCTGCTGTTCGTGTTCGTGGCCACTACCGTTGGTGATGGTGACATTGTTGCCATCATTACCGCTTTCGACCACCACCACGCCTCCACCATCCTGCAGCCACCATCAAAGGTAATTTTGGCATAGTATTTTTTATTTTTTTAAAGATTATTTATGAATTTGAGGATTTTTTAAGTAGTTTATAAAATTATTGATTAAATTAGTGTAATAAAATTTGTGATTAGGATTTTGTATAATTTTTTATTATTTTCATATTTTTTTGTGAGACTAGGATTTTGTTAGGTATTTTATCAAACTATTAATTAAATTAGTGTAATGAAGTTTTAGATTAAGGTTCGATTTAGTTTTTTTATTTTTTTTCAGATCTTTTGTGAGTTTATGATTTTGTTAGATATTTTATTATCAAATTATTGATTAAATTAGTGTAATAAAATTTGTGATTAGAATTTTTTATGTTAATTTAATATAAATAGAAATTAAATTAAGTTAAGGTAGGTTAAGTAGGGTGAGATAAAAAGTGCTCGAGCTGTTGGAAGACTTTGTTTAGTTTGTTGAATTAGTTTCACCTTTTGAATTTAATAAGTTTTCTTTTTTATTAGGACGGTGCTATTTCTCTAAGATCGATTGGAGTTTATTTTTTTCGTATTTTGTGCATCCGTATTCCAGGTAGATTTTCTATCTCTAAATATAATCAATTCTTTAAGTTTTATGCCGAACTTACTTTTCCTAGGATAGCGTTTTAGGACGGAAGTGGGAGAAGGTCGCGTAAAGACGCCTTCTGGAAACCCTTATTTGCTGAAAAATTGTGAAGTTATAAGGGGTTGCGCACTAGGGGTTAAAATTTGATGTGTTATTAAATTTGTGTTTATAGCTATTTTTTATGTGAAAACTGTTAAATTTATTTAGTAGATGTCTCTGAATTAAGAAAAATTTTGCCAAAATTTTGTTTAAATTATTTAAAACATGTTTGGTTTGTGAGAAAACGATAATCAAATTTGGTTGGAGATTCTAATTATAGGAGACACGTTGCCAAATTTTCTAAAAATTTTAACAAGTTGTGTTATTGGATGAATTCTAAGGTGTTTGTTGCAAGATAATTCCAAGTCATTGTCTGTGGATGTATAATAGGGAGAACAATGGATGGAGGGGATTTAAAACCTAAATTCTTTGAGGGGGTTGACGTGTTTGTTGCGTATGTCTTTAAAATAGAACTGTTTAGTCTTAAGGGATCTAAGTGTCCGTGCTATAAGTGCCGGCTAACTAAGTGGTTAGGACATTCGGATATAACACTTCACCTCAACCGTAATGGGTTCAAGGATGGGTCGGGTGGTTAGAGAACTAAACATAGAAGAAATGAATTGGGAGGGTAACCAAGAAAGATATAATGAGATGATGTTTGATACAATAGGTGTTACTGATACAGAAGATGCTGAACAAGAGCCTAACTCGGAGGCAAAGAATTTTTATCATTTGTTAGAATCTACCGCAAAATCCTTGTACGAGAGGGTCTGTTCATTCAAAATTGTCTACATGTGTTAGAATGATGAATATTAAGTTTGAGTTACATCATACTCAAGAGTCTTTTTAATAAGTGGATCACCCTTTGCAATGACTCAGTACTTGTCAGGACTAGTGGCATCCCCCGGAGCCACTACGAAGCAAAAAAATTAGTTTTAAAATTGGGTCTAAATTCGATAAAAATTGATTATTGTTTGAATGGTTGTATGCTGTATTATAAGGGGACGTAGATCTAACTACTTGTAGATTTTGTGATGTATTGAGATTTTAAGTCGAGAAAGAATAGATTGGTAAATATCGGTTAAAGAGAATTCGAAACAAACAAATGCACTATTTGTCCTTAATCCCTAAGCTAAAACAATTGTATGCATCAAACAGTTCACATGATGGCATAGTAACAACAAAAGAGATAATGGTTTTATGATACACCTATCACATGGAGATGCTTGCACTACAAGAAAATGGAACATTTGTAACAAAAAATTTGTATCAAATTTAAAATTGTTACAAATTATGATTATTTTCGTAAAAATAATTAGTTATTGTTACAACAAAAAAAATTTGTTACAAAACATTTCAATATTTTGTAACAACGTGATTCCTTTTGTTACGAATTATATTGGCTTTCGTATCGAATTGTTGTTTTGTTGCAAAATGTTATAATGTTTTGTAACAAAAGATTATATTGTTGCAAAAATTTAAAATATTTTGTAACAAAATATCTATTTGTCTCAAAAGCTCTAAATATTTTGTAACAAAAAATTAATTTGTCACAAAATACAATATTTTCGTAATAAATTATTTATTTGTTACAAAATTTAAAGAATTTTTGTAACTAATAAAAAATTTTGTTTTAACATATTAAATGTAAAGCTTCAAATTTTTGAAAATTAGTATAATGAGTTATTTATGATTTATTATATTTATTTAAGATTTTATATTCAAAAATTTATTTTACTAAAAATATTTAAGTCAAATTAATGATACTTTAAATTTAAAATTATTTTAAAAATTAAATAATAAGTCATTTATGATGTCTCTTTGTTGTTCTAGCATGAAGGTACGGAGAGCTTCATCAAATGAAGGAGATGGAGGAAGATATATAATTATTATGTAATTAAAATTAATTTTTAATTATTATACTTTTCTTATTTTTATCAAAAATACTTAATTTATCTAACCCTTATCCTTGATACAACTCACACTCACTCCACCCCCTTTAACCTAGCCACCAGCCCTCTCCTTTTCAAAACACTTACCCAGCGGAAAGAAAAGAAAGAAAGTAAGAGAAAGGGAAACAGAAACAGGGAAAAGAGGAAGAAGAGGAGAGGGAAAATGAGGGGAGGATGACGCCAGCGGATATCACTACCGCCGCACTGTCGTATACACCTAGAGGAGAGAGGCGCCGTCGGGCAAGGGCCAAGGAGAGAGAGAGTCACGCCTACCATGAGCCTGCTGTCGAAGGATTCATCATCGCACCCAGCCACCATCATCGATGTTCAAGCCGCCTACCGCTGTCCTCTGCTTTTCTCGTCGTCCGAAGAGTTGCTGCCATCTTCCACTTGTCCCACCGTCCTGTTCCTCGCCTCCATTCTCTCACTTGCTGTTTTCGCCGCTGGTATTGGTACTTGTATAAATGATCTAATTTAGTGTTAAGTTTTTTCTATTAATTGGTCATTGCTGAGGAAAGCATGTTGTAGCATTCTGGAGCATAACTTCCTTGAAAATTAGACCCTGTGATCAGGTATATCTATTTGGATCAGTGATGTGAATGAATCAGGGATGGTGTATGAAAAGGCTCAATTAGAAGATCTGTTAATTTTGTTGTCAATGAATATGCTTGTTATTTAGGGTTAGTTTTGAATATGAGTATAGGTTGTGTATTCTTTTTTGCTGATTTGGCTATTGGATACTAAGATTTTTAGAATCTTTTTACCCTCTCCCATGGGGCTCATTGCCACTTATCATGTTACAAGTTTGATTCAAAAGTCTCTTTGAGATGCTACAATTTCATTTTTTTCTTGGAAGGGTCTCTTACATCAATATGTTCTTCAGTATTATTATTTTAAAAACTTGACACAGTGTGATGGTTTATGGATGCATATGGATTTTTGGTCAAGAGTGGCTTTTCAGCCTCTTGGCTTTGGATTTGGATTTTGAATGGTTATTCTCAAAATATTAGACACCACTGATAGAAGGTTGGTGTATACTTTCGGCTGTACCTCTTAGGAATAGTTTCCTTTATTATAGTTCTCTGAGTGAATGTGGAATAGATTACTCTCGTTGGACATGGAAAATAAATAAATAAAGAAAAAAAATTTCCTAGGATTTTTTTTTTGTTGGATTATCATTTTCCTAGATGGTGATGTTACAATGTTATCTTAGAATTACATTTTCTGTAGATAAATGATTCACATGCTTCTATTAACCTAGTTTGGTTACTTCTACTAACCTAGTTTGGTTACTTTATTATGTGTTTCAGGTAACGCAATGACATAAGAGTTGTTAGTAAAATGGTTTCCTTTGAGATGAACGACAAAAGTAAGTGAAATGTGATACTTTTTGTTGTTGTAGCTGTACTAATGGTGTTATATTATGTGGTCTACTGCATCTAATGCTTATGTTTGAGACTTAAGAGTAGATTGTTGTAGATTAATTAGCCCACATTTTATATATTTGTGATTGAACGATGATTAACTAGCCCATATTTTATATATTGAATTGTCAATTCTTGATAATTTGTATCCTTGATTAGTAGATTTTAAACTTTGAGAATAAATTCTCAAATAATTAGTTAATTTTAACTTTTATTTTAATTTTCACTTGGACGAAGATAGTGTTAGGTGTTGTTTTTAATTTTGGTTTTCGTTATTTTTAATTTTGGTTTTTTTGTGTGCAGGTCTTGGTTTCTATCTCAGAAACTACTCCCATCATTTTATACATTAAAGATGTTAAGAGGCTTGTTCTACAATCACCAAGGTTATAATTTTTTGTTGAATAATACGAGTATAGTTTTTTGTTTTTCCTGTGCATTTTTAAAGAAAAAACAAATCTTGTTTCTTAAGCTAGTGTTTTTTGGTTGGTCGTCTTTTCAGATGTGTGTCACTTATTAGAAGCTTCTCCATGAAAAAGGAGATGTATGAACATGATAGAGTTTGTAATTTGTAGTTTATATTTTGGAGATTTATAATTCCTTGTTAGTTTGTACTTTAAAGTTTATAGGTTGAAGATTTATAAAACAATCTTAGTTGAGTAAAGTATCGTTTTTGTCCCCAACGTTTGGGGTAAGTCCTACTTGTGTCCCTAATGTTTAAATTGTCCTATTTGTATCTCTAACGTTTATAAAAGTGATTCAATATTATCCTACTATCAATTATACTAACAAATCATATTATATTTTTTAATTATTCTCACTTGGATGCATTCATTTTCAATTAGGTCTCACATGGATGGGTTCGATTTTAATATTATACCCACTATTTGTGTTTAGATTCAATTATGACCCCTAGAAAAGTGAATCATGTAAATGTTGTAGGAATTAGTTTCAACTTTTGATGAGCTATTTTTCGGAGTGGATCATCGATTCTATCCCAGACATTTGTATTCTAACGTCAAGAAGAGATTTTTAAAATTCAACTTAAAGTGTTCATGATGTGTAATTGACGGCAGGATAACATTGAATCACTTTTACAAACGTTAGAGATACAAATAGGACTATAAACATTAGGGACACAAATAGGATTTACCCCAAACGTTGGGGACAAAAACGATACTTTACTCATCTTAGTTAAATGAAAGATATTTGAACTATCTATGTTATTATATATTATATAAATGTTGATTTGTTGAGTAAATTAGTTAAATCTTAGTTAAATGAAAGATATTTGAACTATCTATGTTATTATATATTATATAAATGTTGATTTGTTGAGTAAATTAGTTAATATATTAATTAATTACAAAAATAATATAATTTGGCAAATTATGCGTGTAATTTGTATTAAAAAATTATTACAAAATAAATAGTGTTTTGTAACTAAAGAAAAAAATGTTACAAAATCAAGTTACATTTTGTAACAATTTATGACAGAAAAAATATATTGTTACAAAAAATATTTTGAAGATCAAAATTTGTTATCACTTTTGTAACGACTTTTGGTTTTTTTGTATCAGAAAAATTTGTTACAAAATATTACTTTGAATTGTAACAGTTTCATTTTTTGTTACAAAAACTTTTTGTAACGGGACACACTGCAACGGCACCTTTTTTTGTTACAAAATCCTTTTCTTTCAAAATTTTGATTTTTTGTAACAATTTTTTTTGTTATAAATATTACTTTTTCTTGTAGTGTTAGAAGCACTTTGATAAGGTCCACTCTACATTTACAAGCTAGCCCGAAAATGTTAAATTAGCTTTGTGCTCTAACGGGTTTGCACCAAATTCTAATTTTAGTAATGCGTACTCTTGTTGGCCTGTAGTGGTGACTCCTTATAACTTATCTCCCAAAATGTGCATGAAGGACCCATACGTGTTCCTAACTTGTATCATATCTGGTCCAAACAATCCAAAAGCCAAAATAGATGTCTTTTTACAATCCTTGGTGGATGAGTTGATGGAGTTATGGGTTAATGTAGAAACGTATGATATTTCAACCAAGACAAATTTCAACTTCATGATATGTTGATGTAGACCATTAACGACTTTCCTGCGTACAGAATGTTATCAAGTTGGTCTACTCAGGACAAAATGTCGTGTCCCATTTGTATAGAAGATACAAAGAATTCGTGGTTTGATTGTCATCGAAGGTTCCTCGATATCGATCATCCTTTTTGGCGCAACAAAAACTTGTTTAGAAAGAGTAGAACTGAACAAGAAAAGGCACCCATGAGATTGAGTAGTTTGCAAGTTTGACAGCATGTCAGTAGAATCCCAAGGGTCGATAACATGGTAGGTGTGAGACTTCCGGGATATGGTAAAGAGAATAATTGGACCAAGCAAAGTATATTTTGAGACTTACCTTATTGGAAAGACAATTTGATTCGACATTATCTTGACATGATGTCAATTGAAAAGAATGTGTTTGATAATACCATGCACACGGTAATAGATAATGAGAGGACAAAGGATAATGATAAGGCAATGTTAGACTTAATAGACATTTACAGACTGCTAGATCTGAACTTAAGAAGACTTGATAATGGCCAATGGGCTAAACCAAAGGTGGTGTTTGTTCTAACGAAGGTCTAGAGGCAAAATATTTTTATGTGGATTAGAGAACTAAGGTTTTTCGATGGTTACGCCTCTAACTTGGGTAGGTGTGCAAGCGTCTCACAAGGTAGGTTTGCTAGGTTGAAGAGTCATGATTGTCATGTCTTTATGGAGTCATTGCTTCCTATTGCATTTCGAGAACTTTCTATTAACATTTGGAAATTCCTTACAGAAATAAGTGAGTTTTTTAGGGATTTATGTTCTACAAAACTTAATGTAAATGATCTCACAGTCATGAAGAAGAACATTCCAATCATACTTTATAAGTTAGAGAGGATATTTTTTTCCAGATTTTTGACGTTATGAAACAGTTAGCAATCCACTTGTTGTACGAAGTAAGAGTATGTGGTTCAGTCCAATTTAGGTGAATGTATCCATTTGAGAGGATGATTAGATCATTCAAGTGTACCATCAAGAACAAAGCCCGGATCGAGGGTAGTATATCTGCGAAGCCATCCTAGTTAAACAAACATCTGCATTTTGCTCTTTCTATTTCGAGCCTCATATTGAGTCACGTAGAACAAGAGTTGGAAGAAATGATGAAAGCGGAGAATCCTTGTCAGGAGGACCAACATATCCAATATTTGTTCCGAAAGGAGTTACAATGGGCGCGAATAGTGAATATTGCTTAATTGTAACCAGGTTTCACCCTACTTGATGTGAGTTTTTAAGCCTTCGTAATTATTGCTTTTAGTAAGATACTATCTTTATCATCTAATCAAAACTTCATTACACTGAAATTTTCTTATTTATCGTATTGTATCATAGGTTATTCCAAAAAATAAATCCTGATACATTACTGAACAATTTTCACAATCGATTCAAAGAATACGTTAGAGTGCATCTAGCTGACACAACAGACAAGAAAAACGTTGAGTACCATCGAATTTACTTACGGATTTATCAAAAAAATTTGTGGGTAATATGTTTACCGTCGGATTTATTCCTCATTGGTAATTGTTTGCCTGTTGATTTTTTTGTCCGCCGCTAATTATCGTCGGATTTACTGGCGAAAATTCCGACGGTAATATATTAATAATTAATAATTAAATTAATAATTACTGGCGAATTTAACCCACGGTAAATCCGACGGTAAACTTAAATTTTAAATGTTTTTAAAAATTTGTTTCAAAATTAATATATAATTTTAAACATTTAAATTTAATCATTTTTAAACTAATACATAAGAAAATAGGATACTAATTAACTCAGAAAATAATTAATTCAGATAATAATAAACTTAGAAAGTTAACAACAATAAACAATAAGTCAATAATTAACTCAAAAAATAAACAAATTTATATTAACTCATACAATTAATAACAATCAACTAATTAACTCAAAAAATAATTAATTCAGATAATAATAAACTTAAAAAATTAACAACAATAAATAATAAGTCAATAATTAACTCAGAAAATAAACAAGTTAAGATTAACTCAAGCAATTAACAATAATTAACTAATTAACTCAAAAAACAATTAACTCAAATAATAATAAACTTAGAAAATTGACAATAATAAATAATAAATTAATAATTAATTCAGAAAATAAACAAGTTCACTTCAGATTAACTCAGACAATTAACAACAATCAACTAATTAACTCAGATAATAATAAACTTAGAAAGTTAACAACAATAAACAATAAGCCAATAGTTAACTCAGAAAATAAACAAGTTCACTTCATATTAATTCAGACAATTAATAACAATCAACTAATTAACTTAGAAAATAATTAACTCAAATAATAATGAACTTAGAAAATTAACAATAATAAACAATAAGTCAATAATTAACTCAGAAATAAATAAGTTTAGATTAACTCAGATAACTAACTAATTAACTTAGAAAATAATTAATTTAGATAATGATAAACTTAGAAAATTAACAACAATAAAACATAAGTCAGTAATTAACTTAAAAAATAAACAAGTTCAGATTAACTCAGACAATTAATAACAATCAACTAATTAAGAACAAAAATTAGAACAATATAGTTGGGGATTTTACACTTGCACAATAATAAACAAAAATCAAAATAATAAATAGAAATCAGAATAATAAACACAGAATCATCAAAACAAAATTCAAAATCAAAATCATAAACAAAATTTTAAACATAGAATAATTAAAACAGGATTTAAAAAAACCTTAAATAAAAACAAAATTAAAAAATCCTAAATCTAAACTAAAACATGAACTAAATTTGAAAAACAGTTAAATCTCTAATACAAACATCCTAATTGCAAATTTTCTAATACATAACAAATTAAAATTTGATAAATTAGGGTTTAGGATTTTTTTAAATAAATTAAAAAATAGCAAGAACAAGGAAAATGACAACATACCTAGAGGGAGGAAGGAGGCAGCTCTGACGACACAAGGAGCATCAATGACAACAATGGCAGCATTGACAGAGTGACAAAAATGGCGGCGATAGAGCAACCAACACAACGTAAGGAGTCCACGCAGTCTTTGAACATTGTTGGTGGTGGCCGACGATGGTGGAGAGGATGCCGGAGGTGGTTTGTGCAGGAGAGAGAGAAGGGGAGAGAGAGAGAAAGAAAAAGGTTAGAGAGAGGAAGTAGTTCAGAAATGAGTGGGAAAGGGTTCACGATTCAAATTTAGAACAAGATTACTGTTAGATTTACTGGCCGATAAATCCGACGGTAATGCTTTGCGAATGACCAAAATACAGCATTCCACTAATTTGGTAATGATCGCACTAATTTTTTCCTCCAATTATTACCGGTGAATTTACTGTCAAAAAGTCAAATCCGAGGATAATTTTTTTACCTAACAAATTTATTGCCAAATCCACCAAATAAATTCATCGATAAACTCGCTACTAATGTCCGACGCTAAATCTGATAGTATTCAGCGTTTTTTTAGCACTAGTTGCACTTTGTTGGGGTCCAATGAATAAGGGCACAAGCTACTCGATATACAATATTAATGAATATCGGTTCCATTCTTTATGATGGTTGATTAGAAAGAAAACAGATAATAGTGGGGTCTGGGTTCATTCGTATTCAGGCAGTGGTCATTCTGATTGGTATGGTGTGTTGCATAATATAATTCAATTAGAGTATTTTGGTCGCACTTTATACAAGGTGTTTGTATTTAAATGTCAATGGTATGATCTAAATTCGCGACAAAGAACACGAAAGTACAAGAACTACAATGTCACTAAAGTAAATGTGACCAGGAAATATAGCCACCATGATCCATTTGTTCTACCTGAAAATGTACGACTGTTATACTCTTTGCCTTATTCGGGGTCATGCAAGTCTAGTTGGATGGATGTGGTTAAGACTAAGCCAAGAGATCGCATCGAGTTTGATGGGACAAAGAGTCAGGAACCTTTCCAAATTTATGACCCAACTCCTTTGAAAATGGTGGTTGATACTGGTGATTTGATCATCCTTAGGCCGGATGTTATGGATGATGATATCATTGACCTTAAGGTAGATGACGACACACTACCACTAGACGACTATGATCTTCAAGAAAAAGACGGGGGTTGATGGAGATGAATAAGATGAAGACGAGTTCGATGATTAGGAAATTACCTTGGAAGAAGAAGATGATGAACCAGAGAAAGAAGATGATGAATCTGAATAAGATTAATATCAATATAGTTCTATTTTATGTATTTTGTTATCAAACTTTCATTTCATGTTTACATTCTATATAATTGATATTTTACATCATATATAAATAACTATTTTCAGATAAAATACTAACTTATTCAATGTTAATTGAGAGTTGACTATCAATTGTTAATTATCGGGGTTCATCATAGATTGGAAAAAAATAAAAAAATATTCATGCTACCGATGGATTTACCGACGAAAAATCATGATGGTAGCGACCATTCATATTTTTTTAAAAAAATAAAAATTATTTTTCGTCAGACTTACGGTCGAATGTTTCCGATGGTAAAGTGGCGCGAAGGCTCAACTTATGGCGCCAACGTTACCGTCAAATTTTTTTTGTCGATAACGTTCACCAGATTTTTTTCCTATGAACCATCATATTGTGACGCTAAATTTACCGCATGTTACTGGCAGACATCGAAATCCAACGGCAAACATTTACTGGGGTGGTTTATACCGTCAGATTTAATCAGACTAAAAATCCGTCAGTATTATTTTTTCGCCGATAAATCCGATGGTACTCAACATTTTTCTTGTAGTGGGAGCTGGTTTCTTGAGATCAGATCTTGTTCTTGTGAAGGTTGAAAATGAAGTTTGATGAGTACGAGGTCTCCCTTTTCTTCTTCTCACTTTGTTTCTCATGCTCACTCTTTTACCCTTTTTTTCTTTTTTTTCTTTGTAACTTGGTGTATATCTTAGTCAGGATGAGAAGAAAATGATGATATTAAAATAGAGAGGAATCAACATTGGAAAGATCAGAGATAAGGATTGTTCTTGTGGAGATTGGCCGGTGTATAGCTCGTCTGTTGGTGACATTGTTGGAAAAAGGAAAGAATTGGTGAGTGTAAAGGAAAATCTTGATTTGAAAGAAATAGTAATTGAAGACCTGAGAAAGAAGTTGGCTGTGAAAGAAGAGGAATTGAAGTTGGAGAAGAGTGATCATGATCAAGACATAAAAGCATTGAAAAACAGGGATAGTGAGCTTTCCCATATGAAGGATCAAATTATTGAAGTTATAGTGAAATTGAAGAAGATGGTGAAGAACAAAGAGATTGAGATTCTGGACATAAACTTTTCACAAAAGGACCCTGGAAAGGTAGTTCATGATGGTGTGTTGGAAGATGATGATGAAGCCGTCGAGGAGAAAGATGAAAATTTGAAGTAACTTATGGATTTTGAACTTATGGTGTTTGCCAGTTTCTATTGGCTGTTTGTAATAGACACTAGTTGATCTGACTTCCTTTTTTTTTAATTTAATCAGTGTTTTATTACACGCTTTATGTTTGGTGAGCTTGAATTTGAAATAGGTAGTTGATTGAAACTAATCTGGTTTGGACCGTATAAATTTGTCTTAATAGATATCTAAGTAATTGATAGATTGATATTTGATTTAGGCAATAGTTACCGTTGGTATGTTGGTCCTTTATATTTGTTAGGGATTTAATTGTAGATCAAGAATATCTCGTCTTTGTTTGATATCTGAGTTAGGCAATGGTTTGTTTGAGATTGCCATTGATGTATTGGTCCCTGTTGCTGAGACGGGTTTAATAGAAGTGAATTAGTTGGGCGAGAATATCTCGTTAGTACACCTTTGATTGGTGACTTGATTGATGATTGAATTTGATTGTGCATGTGTAAACGATGCAACTGTGAATTGAACAGTTATCACGAATGGGTAAGTGTTTGTCCTTATTTGGTATTTAATTAAATTTTTTGACTTTTGATAGTCATAGTTCGATATAGATTTGATGATAGTTGATATAGATCTGATAGTGATTGATATGAATCTGATAATGAGTGATACAAATCGGAAAAAGAGATAACAAATATATATCGGCCTTTTTCTGGACATAATGATTTATTATACGACCTTTGTTTACAAAGATGAAGGTAGGCTTGCCTTGTTAAAACCTTTCCAAGCAAAATCTTTTTCGAAAAAATCTTGTAACTAGGAAAAAGAGTACAAGTCTGTCTCCGTCTTTTAGCTATAATATTATTTTAAGGAAGAAATATTCCAAGAGTTAGGTAACATGGTACCATCTAAGGATTCAAGCTTATAAGCTCTATTTTTTAGGACTTCACAGATTCTGAGTGGGCCTTCCCATTTGGCGGTGAGTTTCCTATGGGATGAAGGTCGTCTGGCTTGCTCGGTTTTTCTAAGTACTAAGTCGCCAACTTGAAATGAGCGAGGATGGACTTTCTAATTGTACCATCGAGCTATATTTTGTTGCATTGCTTGGTGGTGGACAGAGGCTATGTCTCAGATTTCATCAACTAAATCAAGTTCGATTTGCCGAGCTTTATCATGATCGGTTGCTTGTGTTTTTAGTGATGATTGAGAGATTTTCAAAGAAATCATTGCTTCAGACCCGTAGACTAAACGGAATAGGGTTTATTTAGTACTAGAGTGCATAGTGGTGTTATAACCTTACATGATTTTTGGAATAAACTCAGCCCAAAGTCCTTTTACATCATCCAATTTCTTTTTCAAAGCGTGCAGGATGACTTTGTTGGCGGCTTCAGCTAATCCGTTAGTCTGTGGAGGTTTAACTGAAGAGAAGTGTTGTCAGATCTTTAAGTTCTGTAAAAAAGATGTGAAATTATGGTCGACAAAATGGCAACCATTGTCAGCAATAATATGATGAGGTATACCAAATATGCATATAATGTGCTTCCAAACGAAGAAAACCATTTGTTGTGATGTGACTTTGGCTAGTGATTGTGCCTCAATCCATTTGAAAAAGTAGTCAATGACCAAAACTAAAAATTTTACCTGTCCGGGTACGATAGGAAAAGGGTCGAGGATGTTAATTGTAACACCCTACCATACAAAATATTATGCTTAAGTCATAAGATAGAGGTGGTGGGGTATTACGACCTCTAAAAATAAAATGATATATTTGAAAGGAATTTTATAACGAGGAGCCTTTGAAGGAAGGTCTAAAACAAAAGTCGTAACGCTCACATCAACGGAAAACTAGCATACGAAGAAACATAAGATATATGTAAATAATAAAAAAAAAGGAGTGTCAAAGATACAAATATTCAAGCTCTAGGCTCAACCTGCGAAGCCAAGGTTGGCCGGAGAATATTTACATAACTATGCATAACCCAAAATATCCCAAAACGGATAAAACAACAACCTGTTTCTCCACATCGATCTCTAAGAGGGACAAAATAAAGTTAAATATACAGAGAAGAATCTAATACAGAAAAATAAATATATAAGCTCAAAATACGGAGTCCCAAGATATAACACTTCTCTTGTAGAATGAACTCCAGACGCTTACCGAGGTGCTTCTCGACTTGCATCTGAAATACAAAAATATCATATGGGATGAGAATCGGGGGTTCTCAGTATGGTTAAGATGCCCACATATATAATAAATAAAGTCCCGGAAAAGCCAGAGGCAATCCTAGAACGCCAACACTCAGACTATAAAACTTAAAGGAATAAACTGAACCATAAATTTGGTAAAACTCTCTAAGGTACCCAAGTCACAATATAGCTCTACCCCTGTAGTTTACTTTCTATCTCATTTAACTCTAGCCCTTGCTTTCACTTTCACCTAACATAACATTCTATACATTTTACTGCTTACTAAGATATTATTGTTAACCAACCCTTACCACTGATCCAACCAGTCACGACCTATGGCCCCGATCAAACCAGCTCGGCCTCTGGCTCATTTCAAAACAAATCATCATCATTATCAGTCCACCGCCAAAGTACTTAAAATAGAAAGACAATCACAAATACAAGCAAATACAAGGCAAACATATTTAAAGAACAGTTACAGCAAATATCATAGTTACTAGTTATACAGAATTTATCAGATAGGCAAACCCAAAATAAGTATGCACAACCAAACAAATCAAACAAATGCAACGTGATGCATGCCTGTCCTACTAGCTGTGAGCTCACGTGTCGGTTAACTGCCAGAACCCGACATGCTCTGTAGCTTACACGGATACCGTCTCTCGACTGCGCATCTCCAGGAGGCATAAAATCGGGGGATTAGTGACCTACCACCTTCCCCAGTGAGGCCGTGCCATACCGGTCGGGGGATTAGTGCCCTACTACCTTGCAGACAGAGAGAGAAAGAATATGAGGGAAAACGTCGGGGGATTAGTGCCAAACCACCTTTCTCACATCCCAAAAAATGTAATCACAAGGAATGCGGGGGAATGAATCGAGGGATTAGCGCCCTACCGCCTTCCCCACATCCAACACATCACAAATACAGAGAATGCAGGGGAAAAAGATCGAGGGATTAGCGCCCTACCGCCTTCTCTACATCCTACAAAACATAGTCATAAGGAATGCGGGGGAATGAATTGAGGGATTAGTGCCCTATCGCCTTCCCCACATCTAAAACATCCATACCATCATCATGTTCATTCATTCCCAATTCATTAATCATACATCATCACCAATTTTACACTTCTCCAACCCCAATTTATCCTTCCAAACCTTTCTTCACTTCCAAGTAACTCCCTTTTCATAGCTTAATCTCGTCACTACACTCAAAACTAATCCTTAGGGTGTGAAAGAGTAAAAATAGAGGTTTAGAGGTTCAAAATTATGTTTTAAAACACAAAACTTACTTTGCTGATTTCAGGGGTCATGCATACGCGTGGGTGAACTTTTTCTTGCTTGCATACGCGAGATGCCCAACTCGAAAAGGTTGGTCGCGTACGCAAGATTTGCAGATTGACAAAAGTGTTGAATGCTGTAGAATTTTCAGCTTTGCACTCCAAACTTCCGACGCGCATAACTTTCTCGTTTTAAAATATTTTTCATCTGTTTTTCAAACGGCATAAACATCACGAACCCAATTTTCATATGAAATAAGTTTGAAACAATTTGAGGGTTCATAAGCCAGGTTATAGCTCGCCGAACTTCGACCAAAAATTAGATTTCCACAAAAATACTATAACCTCTATTTTCAACAATTCACCATTCAAAACCAACTTTTTATGCTCATAATAAACACCAAATATACCATATCATAGAAACACAGCCCCACATCCTACCACAACTAATCACACTTCAATTTTAAACAATCTCCTACACGAACTTCTCAATTAAACCAACAAGTTCATCAATAACTCATCACCTATATATTCATTCCCATCATCCTCATTATTCATCATGAAAATCATCATGCATCAATACATTCTCACCACAAATATCAATTGCCAAAATTCATACTAACCCAATTCAACAATTATCATCAAGGATACTAAACATTTAGCACAATCATGCATTCTAACCTATCCTATGGTCACTTAGCCTAAGTTTTCACAAAACATTATATATTATATATGAGAAACTAAAATCATACCTTGGCCGATTTTCCGTAAAATCCAGAACGTCACAATTTGTCACTGTTCCACGGCATCCAAGTTTCCAAAGTCTTACCAAACGGGTATCCGGCTCCCCAGAGTCCAATACCAAGTCTCCAACACCACCAATTTGTTTCCAAAGTACACAATCCAAACTAATTTCACAAAATAACACTAAAATTGCCATAGGGTTCACTAATTAGGTAACTTGAAAAGAATTAAATGTTCCTCATCTTATCAATGCGAAATTCAGACAAAACCTAGTAAATCCACAAAGTTAATTCGCTCCTAAACACCAAAATTCAACAAATTTGGGTGAGAAAAATCAAGTTTCTTACCAAATAGTTGAGTGATTTTTGTAGAGGATTTTGAGACGAACGCATAGCCGCTGACGGCTCATCAATCGGAGCTCCGGATTGAAAGTTATGGTGAATTGAAATTGAAGCAAGGGTTAGGGTTCTTTGATTTCACCCTTTCCCCAAATTTTCAGCATGCTTCATTGTGAATTTGAGGGAGGAATGGCTGAAGAAAGCTTATATATATAGGTTGGGTAGGTGGGCTTGGGTCCACTTGGGCCCAATTTGCTCAGTTCGACCCAATCTTGGGTCAAATTTTTTAAAATTAGTGTCAAAATTCTTATTTTAGTAAGTTCTATCTCATTAAATTGTAAAATTCTATTTTCTAATTTTTTTAAATAATTAATTTATTCATTAATTATTTACTAATTTTGCGAGTTTTACATTAATCCCCCATTGATAGAATGGCCAGCTTACCTCGGAGTGATGCAATAGCTCAGCTAGCACATGTATTATTGGAGCATGTTTCTGACAATGTATGCATGTTTTCACCTTTTGATGGCAGTATTTCTGTAAGCTCAGCCAGAAAAATCTAACTCAGAGAATTTTGGAGGATAAGCTCTGTGATCCTATATGTGTGTCGCATATTCCTTCATGAACCTCGGCTAAAGCAAGATCAGTTTCTATCCTGCTTAGATACTTTAAGAGGGGACGAGTATAGCCTCACCTATACAGGTTATCATTTAACAATGTAAAGAATAAAGCTTGTCAATTGAATTTTTTTAAATTAGTGATTTTAGAGGAGATATTTCCAGTTTTTAGGTAATTGATGTAAGGCCATCGCCAATCATCTTTGTCAGCAATGTGGCAAATGTTAATGAAATGGATGCTCGGTGTAATCAAAGTAGATTGTAAAAGAGTAGCAGTGTGTAATTGTGTACTGGCAAGCTTTGACAAGATGTCAGCCCGGTGATTTTGTTCTCTGGGAATATGATGAATTTCAAATTTTAAAAAATGAGTTATAAGTGTTTTGACAACATCTAAATATTTTGTTAAAGGGAGTAACTTTTACTTGAAAAGATTGATTTACTTGTTGTACTACTAGTAAAGAGTCACAATGTACCTTTATTGCGGAGACATTTAATTCGATGGCTAACCTTAAGCTGGCAATGAGTGCTTCATATTCGGCCTAATTATTGTTGGCCTTGAAGGAGAAGCGTAAAGAGTGCTTCAAAACTATTCCATTGGTGTCTTCAAGAAGGATTCCTGCTCCTGATCCTGGAAAGTTAGAGGCTCTGTCGACGTATAGTGTCCATTCTGCTGGCATATCATCGAAGATAGAAGCAGTAAATTCGGCAACAAAGTCAGCAAGGTATTGTGATTTGATTGAGCCTCGGGATTGATATTTGATATCAAACTCGAATAATTCGATAGACCACTTTATTAATTGGCCAGCTAGTTCTGGTTTTGTGAGCACTTGTCGTAGCAGCTGGTCAGTTTGGACATTAGTGGTGTGATTCTGGAAATAAGATCGAAGACTTCTAGCTGAGAATACTATGGCCAGAGTGAGCTTTTCTATCTTTGGGTAGCAAAGTTTGGCATTTTGCAGTGATTTACTGGTGAAGTAAACAGGTTGCTGGATCTTGTCCCTTTTTGTAACAGGAACAGAACTAATTGCCCAATCAGTTATAGATAGATAAAGATAAAGTTCTTTTCCAAGTTCAGGCTTTTGTAAAATGGGAGGTTCGGAAAGAATAGTTTTTAAATTGAAAAAAGTAGTTTCACATTCATCATCCATTTGAAGTTGTTTTTCTTTTTGAGTAATTGAAAAAAGTGAAAAGATTTAGAGGCTAAACAAGGTAAAAATCTTGATAAAGCAGCAAGTCTCCCTGCTAATCGTTGGACTTCTTTGACTGTTTAAGGACTTTGCATATCCAAAATAGCTCGGCATTTTTCTGGATTTGCCACTATACCTCGGCTTGTCAACAAAAAGCCAAGGAATTTACCTTCTTGGACACCAAAGGCGCATTTCTTAAGGTTTAACCTCATGTTGTATTGTCGGATTTGTGCGAAGATCTCCTCAAGGTCGTCCACGTGAGATTTTCCGACTTTGATTTTGGCAACCATGTCATCGATGTAGACTTCGATGTTCCGACCAATTTTCTTGGCGAACATTTTGTCTATAAGTCTCTGGTAAGTAGCTCCTGCATTCTTAAGGCCAAAAGGCATATAACTTTATAATAAAAATTGTCGTATTCAGTTATGAAAGCAGTTTTATCTTGGTCTAATGGGTGCATGAGGATCTTGTTATAACTAGAGTATGCATCCATAAAACTTAAAGTGTCATAGCCTGATGAATTATCAACTAAAGTATTAATGGATGGTAAAGGATATGCATCTTTAGGACATGCTTTATTTAAATCAGTAAAGTTAACGCACACGCACCAGTTACCATTATGTTTCTTTACCATGACAACATTAGCTAACCATGTTGTAAACCGGATTTCTCAAACAAAATTGGCGTCAATGAGCTTTTTGGTCTCCTCCAGGGATGATGTTTTCTTTTCAGATCCAAGGTTATGCTTTTTCTGTGCTATAGGTTAGACTGATGAGTTAATTGCTAGTTTGTGAGATATTACAGAAGGATCAATGCCTGGCATATCGGTGGGGGTCCAAGCGAAGAGGTGGGTATTTTGTTGGAGAAATTAGACGAGCTTCTTCGTTTTGTCATCCTGCATAGTTGAACCTACAAAAGTGAACTTGTTTAGATCATTAGTTAAAGGGATTTTTTGTAACTCCTCTATCGGGGTAGGACGATCTTAAAACTCGGCGCGTGGGTCTAATTTGGCTAAAGAGGGAAGCTCGAACAAGTTGTGGATGACATTTACTTGTGCACATATAGCTCGGTTAGGCATTTTGAGACTGATGTTATAACAATGCCGAACTTCACGGTGGTCACTGTGAATTGTTGCAACAAGGTTGTCCTACACATGAAACTTCACACATAGATGAATTGTAGATACAATTGCCCCGAACTTATTCAAAAAGGGTCGGTCAAGTATTAAGTTATAAGAACTGAACCAATCAACCACAAGGTATTGAACATCTAAAGTTTTTGTTAGAGGATTCTCACCGAGTGTGTTTTGTAACCACACTAAACCCAATATGGGTACTCGTTCACCTGAAAATCCAACTAGCGCTCCAGTGGATGGCTGCAGTATGTTATCACTCAACTTCATCTTCTGAAATGTGGAGTAGAATAGAACATTAGCGTAGCTTCCTGGGTCCAACAAAACTTTTCGGACTATTAGGTCTCCCAGTTGAATAGAAATGACAACTAGGTCGTCTAAATTGATTTCTGTTGAATTGAAATCTAACGGTTGGAACGTCATTTCAGGGAAGGTTGGTGCAGTTTGATGATTGTTGATGGTACGTTCTACAGCGAGCATAGCTCGATAAGTGCATTTGCGAGCGAAGCTTGATGCTCCCCCACCAACGAAGCCCTCAGATATGCAATTGATCACACCTCAAGGTTGATTGGGCTGAGCTGCAAGTGCTTTTTCCTTGTCCCAATAATATTGACCTGCAGAAGATAAGTCAGAATGATGTGTGTTACACTTTTCGATGTGGCCGCCGATGTATTTATCCAGATGTCCTTGCCGAGCTAAGCGTTCAAGCAAATCTTTGGCTATAACACAGTCATCAGTAGTGTGCCCATACTTCTGGTGAAAAGCATAGTATTTTGTCTTGTCTACATTCTTCGTATCTTGGTAGGTTCTGACCTTCCAAGGAGGTTTGATGAGCTTTGAATTTAGTATTTTCTTGATGATTTTCTCCCTTTTGGTGTTGAACATGGTATAAAAATCATAATGCGGTGCCAACCAAAAAGGTTTCTTATTGTCCCGGGTTTTATCGTCATCTTTATTGTTTTTATTCTTCTCGGATTTTCGAGCTTGGCGCAACTCTTCGATTTTCATTTGACCTTTAGCCTTCTCTCAAAACTCGGCCAAGGTTTTGGGTTTGGCCACTGTGATTGCTTCTTGAAATTTTTCTAGGCGGAGTCCACTCTTTATAGCATGCAAGTGCACCTTGGGGTGGAGGTTTGGGATGCTCATTGCCACTTTGGTGAAGCGGGTGATATAGTCCTTTAAATTTTCGTGCTCCCCTTGCTTGATAGTGTTTAAATATTCAGAGTCGTGTAAATAAATGGAAGATGCAGCGAACTGATCTTCGAATTGCTTGGCAAGCTCGTGAAAGCGTGAAATAGAATCTGCAGGAAAAGATAAAAACCAATCAAGTGCATGACCATCTAAAAAAGTAGAAAAACAACGACATAAAATAGAATCAGAAGCACCATTTACTATCATCATGGATCGGAACATGTTTTTTCGAGTCTCCCATGCCAAAGTAGGGAGTCAATGTAAGTGGCAGCGAAGTTCTTAGGTAGCCTGAAATTCATAACGGCAGCCGTGAATGGTCCAACAGCGTTGTCCAACTCGTCATCGTCATCATTTTGTTGATTTTCCTCTGGTCATTGAGTTTCAGATATGTGTGTTGGATCAGAATTGTCTTTCTCATCTTCTGGTCACTCATTGTGTCTCAATTCGAGCATTGGTTAGCTCGGCTATTTGATTTTCCATTCGTTGATTTTCTTCTGTCATGCGTTGATTGGCCTGTTGTAATTCCGTTACTATTCGAAGAAGCTCGGATAGTGTGGGAGGAGGTAGATCAGGATCAGGGAAGGAAGTTTTGGGACCTATAGGAAGAAGGATTTTTATTTCGAGACCCATGATGGGCGCCAATTGTTCTTGCGAAGATTGGCCAGTGTATAGCTCGTCTGCCGGTGAGTGTCTGCAAACTTTCCGTCGAGATGAGTTATACATCGACAGGAGAGAACAAGGGAGTGAGTACCTACAAAAAACACTCTAACACTCAAGTTAGCAAGTGAATAATAAGCTTTGCAGAATGCAATAATCTAAATGATCTTCTTACCCTTTCCTATATATCTGAAATAAAGAGTAACAATTGTATCTCTGAGTAATGATGCGTTACACGAAGAATAATGACATATCCAAACATTTTGATATTTGTTTAAATGACTATTTTTAGTAACTGATGTGTAATATTTATAGTCGAATTATAATATATAACCGATATATATAGAACAATCATGTCAAAAATAAAAAATTAATTTTCTTTTTCTTTACTTGGTCTTATGCGTGGTTTTCTTTCTTAATCACCAAGATTTATAATTTCTAACATGTGAGATATTAAAATGTGGGGATATGGCCGAAGGAGCGAGATATTTAGATAAAATTTTAGTTTTATTTGTCTTTAATTTTTTATACGTAAATCATATACATAATTATTATTTCTTAGCTTTCTTATTTATTTGGTTACCAAGTAAAATAAATTTTAACATGTGGAGAAATGAGGGAGAGAGATTTGGATAAATTTGAGTGTATTTTTCTTTTATGTTTCCTGTATATTTATACATATCTCTAATTAACTTGTGGTGAGTAGAGAATTGAAAAAAGAGAATGAAAATATTAAGAATAAGAGTAAAAAATGTTCTGTTAAAATTTATAAAAATGTTATTTATATATTAAAATTAGTCACTAAAATCAGTTACTAATATATTTGTATATAAATATATGTGTGGTTTAATTTATTTTTAATATATATTTATATTCTAACATGTATTTTATACTAATAACTAACTTTGATAATTGATTTTAATGTATACATAACATAATCCTAAAATTTAATCTTAGAGGATAGTTATTAAAAGTAATAATTATTTGATCATTTATTTTATTTTATCAGATCAAGTAAACAATTATTCTAGTATAAAATATAAACGACACTGATATCATATGTTATTTAAGTTCCAAAATATCTCTAAAAATATTTTGGTAAATTTAAATGAATCAAAGAATATTAATAAAAATTTCGTTAAATTTAAACCCAATAATTAAATATCATCATTAAGAAATTTGTTTCTTTTATATAAAAAATAACATTAAAAAAATTATTTAGATCCACCTGGCTCGTTAAAACGAAACGAACCATGATTAACAGAATTTGGAAAAATCATTCTAAAAGAAATCGGTTCTTACATGAAAAGCGTCTTTGGACCATGTATAATGTACTACTGGACCTAGGTAAAAACACTAACCTTCATCACATTTATATGCCGGAATATAATTAGACCGACAAAACCCAAACTGATATGTGATGTCTAAGTAAAATGTCTCAAATAAAATGTCTAAGTTTTTATTTTATTAATGGTTATTCATGTTGTTCAAAAAAATCGTTGGTCATAGACTTTTGTCATATGAATTCTTTTCTTTTGGTTGGTTGTAATTTGAACCTTCACAATAATATGAAATTATCATGTTACCTTACTTAGACCCTGTGTTAATGTGAAATAGTAAAATCAATGAAATATTTGTACAATATGTAGAATAGAAATTTATAGAGTATTAGAAATATAACCATTAGTGTTACTTTTTTTCATTAACTAAAATTTTTGAGATGAGTAATATCATATCAATGGTATTAAGGTACTAGCAGATCCAAAAGGTCAGAGTTCAATAATTTTTTTTCTATGCTATAAATTCCTGCATTTGAATGCAGGCCCAAAATTATGTCATTTTTGCTACGTCAAGTAAGTAAAATACATTGGCAATGTATATCATTAAAATGGGTGTCAGATTTGGGCATCATCACGAAGAAGTTACAAAAGAAAGATAATTTGCACGACCATGACCACACGATGAGAATTAAGACGTGAAAACAATTACACAGCAAAAGTATGAAAGCCAAGATAAATGCATGGCAGATCAAGTTGCTTCCAATAGCGTTCTATACATCATATCTGAAAGCAACTTTTGAAGAGTAGATAGATAAGAGTCTCGTTCATTATAATAACTTTTTTTTTTCAGAATTTATTATTGCTGTAAAGTAGTTTTATATATCTATATCTAATTATGTAATATTCTGTTAATAAAAATAATTATTTTTTATATTAATTACATAAATTATTATTTAAAAGAATAAATATAATTAAATAATTATATAAAATATTTTACATTATTAATACATTAAAATTAAATTTTTTAATTCTTAATATTTGAATTTGAAATTAACTCTTCTTAATTGATCAAGATAGTACTTTTGGTGCATGTTATTGTAGTAGTATTCACTACAAAAAAAAAAAGAAAGTTGAATCAATGTAAGTACTTTACATAAGATAGTTCTTAACTTTTACAACTAAAATTAGAAGTGAGCTACTCAGATAAAAAATGTCTAAAATATTTTTTAAGATATTTTTTAGTAATTAAAATTTAACATATATAATTAATTAAATCGTGTTATTTTTGTTAAAATTAAGTTAGACAAATTAGTTTGACTAAAAAAATAGTGAATTAAATCTTAAACTGATCTAAATTAATATTTTTTTTATAGAAAATGACTATAATATTCTTATTATAAAAAATAATTAAAATACTCTTATTATGTATATTAATTTTAAAAATTTTAAATTCTAGTCATTTA
>NC_029779.3:14159915-14166511 GCF_000817695.3 Arachis duranensis
AAGGATTTAGAGTTTTTAAATTTATATATATAGAATAGAAGTATTTTATTTATTTTCTATAAAAAGGGTATTATAGTCATTTTCTATAAAAAAAAATAAATTTAAACTGGTTCAAGATTTAATTCACGATCTTTTTTATCAAATTAATTTGTCTATAGCCTAATTTGATAAAAATAATACAGTTTAATCGATTATATATATTAAATTTTAATTATTAAAAAATATTTTTAAAAAAATATTTTCAACTTCTTTATTTGATTGGTTTTCAAATTAAAATATGTGCAAAATCATTAAACACTTAGTATTACTATATATATGATCATTGCAATTGAAGAATGAAAATGTATTTATATATACTTTGGATATATATAAAGCTTTTATGAAATATCTAAATCCACCGATCAGACAAAGGAATCTGGATACATTTTTTATTTTAATTGTGAAGCAAAACTTGATTAGGCTGTTACTGCTAGCTTTGTCATGGATGATTCCAACATTAAATGATCATGCACGTTACTGTTGTGACTTGAGAGTTTTTCTTCAGAAGACAAGAAGAGTCATTGTTTCAAAGAATCCACAGTAGGACAAAATAAATTAACTTATACATTGGCACTATTATATTGCCCTTTGGCCCCATTTACATACATAACAAGACATAAACATAAAATTGAAGGTAAGACAAATAATCACCCACAAAACATGTTATTGATTATTTGTGACACTATATATTAAACAGTTAAATTAATCTTCAACTAATTTTAAATCAAATATTTTAATTTTCAACTAATTTTTATTGCTTTGAATTTTTTTAAAAATTACTCTTGCTAAATAGATTAGTCCTTATTATATCATTTTTTATAAAAGTTTCAATATGCATAATAGATAAAAATTTTTTAATAAATTTTAGAGTAAACTACCAAAAATGCACCCGAATAATTTTGTCGCTAACAAAATTACACCCGAATTTTGTTATCGAAAAAAATACCCTCAAATAATTTAAAAATTCGATAAAAATGTCCAAAAAGATTTTTTTTGTAAGTGACAAATGACTTTTGTATTTGACAAACTGTTTATATATTTGATCTAAAATTTTATAGAAATATTTAGATAACTACTTAAAAAATACACAAAAAATTGGATAAAAAATTGATCTCAGTATTTTTTTTATTTTTAAGTATTATTGGTTGTTGACAAAAAAAATCACAAAAAATATATACATACTTAGCGAAAAATCACCAAATTTTAAGAATAAAAATATTTCATTTTTCTAATCATGCTTGCAAAAAATTGTATTAAAATTTAATTTTTAAAGTATTTTTTTAGAATACATATTTACTATTAGGTATTTTTGTTGCATTTTAAAATTATTTGAGGACATTTTTGTCGATAATAAAATTTGAGTGCATTTTTTTGTCCACGACAAAATTATTTAGGTAAATTTTTTGTTGTTTACCCTAAATTTTATTATAAGATAATAAATCCTAAAAAAAATTATGATAAGACAAATTAATTCTCCTTTAAGTATCAAATAGAATCTATTTGATGATATGTAATTTTTAAGGACTTCTACAGTGATAAAATTTTGTTTAGGATCAAGTGTATGATGTGAAACTTTTTAAAAAAACTAATTTGGTCATAAAAATAAAGGGAAGTGGATGATTGATCTAGTAAACATTGTTACAGATATGGTTGTTGCTTTAAAATCGATTTTAGAACAACATCAATATATAGTGAGATCTAAAAGGTAAATATGTAAAAATTACGGTTTTAAATTGAGAGCACTGTACTATACTCAAGTGAGCACAAAGATCTTGAAAAATTCCATCTAATACTAAGATAAAGAAAACAAAATTCATTTTTATTAAAAATACGTAATTATTTAAGTTTTTAACCATAATCATATGTCTTTAGTCCCATATGACTTAGACTTGATTTAGGAAAATTTTGACTTCTTATTACAAGTAGTTTATTAAATTTGATTTTTAAAAGATAATTGTTAAAAAAATTTTCAATATCTATATTTGATAAATTAAACTAAAAATAAATTTTAATAAGAAAAATAAATAATAAATATATTTGATAAAATAAATTTTAAATTTTAAAATAATAATAATACATATAAATAAAAAAAGGGCAAAACACTATAATAAGCCAATGCTAGGCCGAAATTACGTAAATAAGCCAAAACCAAAATCGTTTCAGTAATGAGCCAAACCATATATTTATATAATTCGAACCACAATGGTTCGAACTCCATTCGTTAATAATTCGAACCAATGCGGTTCGAATTACAGAGAGAGATACTGATTAAAGTAAATCGAATCAAGCTGGTTCGAATTACAGAGAGAGAAGGTGCATCATATAATTCGAACCAGGCTGGTTCGAATTATAGAGAAGCTGCATCTTAGTGGTTTTGCATGCGGGTTAGATGGTGGTTTATGTTAGTGGTTTATGTTAGTGGTTTATGTTGGTGGTTTATGTTAGTAGTTTATGTTAGTGGTTTATGTTAGTTGTTTTATGTTAGCTCTTTTAAGTTAGTGGTTTATGTTGGTTTCTTATGTTGGTGGTAAGGGTGGAAAAAGGCCAGGCGGCCTGTCAGGGCCTGCAGCCTGGCCTGTGTTTGGCCTGGCCTGACCTGGCCTGTTATAAAATAGGTACAGGTCCAGACTCTTTTAAAAGCCTTAATACATTAATAGAATTATCAAGCCTTTTAACAGGCTTCAGGCCAGGCCAGGCTGAATAACAGGCCAGGCCTAGTACTTTATAAAGAGCCTATAACAGGCTGCAGGCCAAACTCAGGCCAATCAACTGTATGACAGGCCAGGCCTGTTAAGAGCAAAGTCTGGCTTGGCCTGGCCTGTTTCCACCCATAGTTTGTGGTTTATGTTGGTTTCTTATCTTGGTGGTTTATGTTAGTTGTTTTATGTAAGTGGTTTCTGTTAGTTGTTTTATGTTAGTGATTTGTGTTAGTTGTTTTATGCTAGCTGTTTTATGTTAACGGTTTTAGTTAAGCTGTTTTATGTTAGTGGTTCTACTTAAGCTGTTTTATGTTAGCGGTTTACTTGTGCGGTCTATGGGTTTGTTTTGCATGTAGTTCTTGTTCATGTATATTTATGCGGTTTAGTTGTGCATTTCATGCGCAGCCTCAGCGATGCATCAGGAGCATGCGACGGCAGCAGGGCATGCGACTGGATGACAGATACGTTCCGTACTTGCAGATGGCCGATCTATACCATCTTGCAAGGCTGAACGATAGATGGTTCCAGTTAGACGAGGCCCTTGTCAGTGCATTCGTCGAGCGATGGCGTCCGGAAACGCACACGTTTCATATGCCATTCGGAGAGTGCACGATCACACTCCAGGACGTGGCATACCATGTGCACCCTTGCTCTATCTACCACTAAATCGAACCACACTAGTTCGAATTAGGGGTTGTGTAATTCGAACCAGCTTGGTTCGAATTACTTGATGCAGCTTCTTTCTCTATAATTCGAACCAGCCTGGTTCGAATTATATGAAGCAGCTTCTCTCTCTGTAATTCGAACCAGCTTGGTTCGATTTACTTGAATCAGCATCTCTCTCTGTAATTCGAACCGCATTGGTTCGAATTATTAACGAATGGAGTTCGAACCATTGTGGTTCGAATTATATAAATATATGGTTTGGCTCATTACTGAAACGATTTTGGTTTTGGCTTATTTACGTAATTTTGGCCTAGCATTGGCTTATTATAGTGTTTTGCCCTAAAAATTATAAAAATTTAAATAAATAGGAATAAAATAAAAAAATGGAAGATATAGAATATAATAACGAATAATAATGTTTGATAGTTTATAAAAAAAATTCCAAGAATATAAATAATGTATTAAAGGAGAAAAAAAAGTTTTACCGAATAAAAGAATAATTAGTAAAAAATAAATTTTTTATAGCATATACTTCCTAATAGTTTACCTTTTAAGTATTTTTTTTTTCAGAGATAAATTCTCTCAATTTTTTAATTATTTTATTTATAAAATATAATTTCTTATTTTATATTCTTTAAGTAGGAAAAAATATATAAAAAATATTAAATAATTAGAAAAAAATTGAGGGAATGCACACCCCCTCTATCCCACTTATTAGTTTAAACCCCTTCTTCACTCATTATGATAAATTAATAATTGTTATTAACAGTAAATGTAGTAGCATATAGCAGGCTAGTACCTATTATTCATGTGAAACATTATTGTACAAAGACAAATAGCAAAATATTTGTCTTGATCGTGTAGCTGCAATAGCCACTCATTCTAATTTCTACAAAATAAAAAATGAATAAATAAATAAAATGATAACTACATAATCTAGCACCGCACATTCAATTTGGCTTCACTTATATATATTATTGTGGTCCAAATCCCTATCTACCAAATCAAAGTTATTATTCCAGCAGCATGAATATATAACTCGACAACTAAGCCGTTGTTGTCTTTTGTGTCAATCTCATCCGAATTTTTATCTGCGTATTAATAAATAATGCATTAAAAATATTAAAATACTTACTTATTAGTTACTCACAATAATTATTCGTGTTGAAATTTTTAATCCACTTGACTGATACCGATGATTCCATAACATTCTACACTTTGTTGGGTTTTATTTCTTGCGCCATCTATCACATATATATAATAACCAAGACTAGGACTAAATTACCAGAAAGCACATGGTTAATTAATTAATTAAAAGGAAGCTCATAATAGGTGTTTTACTTAAAAATCGAAGTGGTTTAATATTTAAATTTTAAGAACAAAACCTATTTTTTTTATGAATATTTATTTTCGATAGTACATAAAAAATTCTTTTAATCAATTAAAATAATAAAAAATTAAAAAACAAATAAATTTAAAAATAAAATAATTAAAACTGAAATGAATAACATTGAATTTAAATAAAATAGTAAATTATTTTCGATAAAATTAAAGGGCTTTTGAAATAAAAAAAAAAAGTAAACTTGTTAGAAAGATAAATTTGCAAAAAAAAAAATAAAAATTACAGAAAATTTAAATTGAAAGTAAAAAACATGAAAAAAAATTTATAGAAAAAAAAGTTAGATTCGATGGAAATATAAATGTGCGAAAGTGTTTTTTGATACGAGATTTCAATCCTTTTTTCTTTCATCTTTTAACTATTTATAAAGCTTTTTAGTCAATCAAAACTAAACAGATATATTCGACATGAATGTTGTCTATAACTGTCATCAATTTGTCTTCACTTATCAACTTCTTCATTTTTTCGATTACTTCATTTTTTTCGACGAGTCCTTATCAATCAAAATTCACTCTCTTGTCGATATACTATCTTGACCCATTAAATAAGTTTCTATTTCGAAACTCAAAACTTATTTATTTTCGACTAACAATAGAAAAATAATTAATGATGCCTATTGTGTCTCTAAAATAGTGTTTGTTTTGAGGTATTGAGACAGAGACTGAGAGATTGAGACTTAGTATTATGTTTGTTAGTTCAGAGATTAGTACTAAAATTTCTGTCTCTATCTCCAAAATTCAGAATTTCAGTACCTCCAAAAGATAGGGATACATGAGACTAAAATTTTTAGAGATAGAGACTGAAATTTTAATAACATTTTATATCTAAAATACTCTCATTTCAATAATTAATTAATTCTAATTTTACGCTTTGTGCAAATTAAATTAGAATTTCATTCTTGTTTCAATTTCTATTTTTTATTTTGCACCAAACAAAATACTAAAATTTATTTCAATCTCTATCTCTCAATCTCAGTCTTCTCGTCTCTATCTTTTCGGCAAACGCTTCCTAAAAACTGTTAATAGACCTATTGACATAAGCAGCTAGCTTGATGAGACTACTCCACATGATGCAAGGAACAACAAAAAAGCGATGCAAATTAAAAGCAAAGAGGATAAACACAAAGTGATGATCCTTGAAAACAGAAGCATTAAAACAAAATCCATATGAGAATACAGAATCACTATACAGCCTCTTCCACTTCTAGCAACATTCATGACAAGGGAACAAGCAAGAGAAAAGTTAACGTATGTACAGTAGTAGTAGTAGTGACAAAATAATTCATCATCTATATGTTTTGTATTTAAAGGGTAAAACAATAATTTAACCTTTTATGTTTAAATTTAAGTCTTAATTTTACTTACATTTAAAACGTCATATTTTTTTTTATATCAAATCTCTTGTTTCGTCATTTTTATAAATTAATGCTCATGTCAAAAATTGAAGTTATTTTCTAAAAATATATATTTCTTTTGTTATCATCTTCCAATAACGATAACAATCGTATATATGATGACCATAATAATAATTGTAGCAATTTGAAAATTAGATTGATGAAAAAAATAAAAGAAAGAAGAAGAGAATAATGAAAGAAAAAATTTATTTAAAAAAATAATTTTAACCAAAGAATAAAAATAAGACAAATAAAATATTTGAAACAAAATATGACTTTTAAATATTAGCATAAAATTAAGATTTAGTTCAAATATTAAAGATTTAAATAACACTTTAGCTTTATTTAAAACTTGTTATTTTATAGTTATAAAATAAATTTTAAGAATTTAGTTAATATA
>NC_029779.3:14166576-14177953 GCF_000817695.3 Arachis duranensis
TATAATTTATTTGTTTATTTTATTAGAGAATAAATTAGAATTAATATTAGATGAATTAGTATTATTTATATTTATATAGCATATCTGTATATTAATTATAGGATTGTATACTTTTATTACTCTAATTCTTCTAGCACCTATATACATCCCATGTACATTATATTTTGACACAATTGAATCATACACAAAACACTTCCTTCAGATCTCTTTCTTATTTTTAACATGGTATCAAGAGTTTAGGTTATTTTTTTTTTCATGAAAATTGGTTTCTAACTCTTGTGTTTTATCTCATCCGGCAGTATTTGTCCTTATTTTTAGACCCTTTGTTGACGCCTTGGTTCGTCACCGCCGCCACCATCGCCTTCGTCTCGTCGTGAAGTTTTCAACGACTCCAGATTCACCGCCGGAATCCACCACACGCGCCACTACGTGCTGTCTGAAGCCCCCCTATTCGATTGAAGTTTTCCTCCTTCCAGACGTCTCGAGCGCCGTCGGATCAGCAACCCAGATCCATGGCTCTGCGTTACACCACGTGTCACGCAAGAAGCTCCACAGATTTGCTGCTCAGCGTCCTAAATCAACGGCTCCCGTCTCGCCACGGATACGCAGCTCGACCCGCGCCTCAAACGACCCGACCCGTGACCCGCGACCCGTACGTCAACGCTGACGCGTCTTCGTTCTCCTCTCGCGTGTCGCCACGTGTCATCTCCCTGCTGACGTGGCATCAGACGTGGCACACAGTGGGATCCTCCCTAAGGATTTTTGGTGAGCTTTTTTCGATTCTACCCTCCGTTTTCTCATTTTCGACACCGAATTTGCAGTTTTCTCTCCTCTCTTTGATTGTTGTATCTGTTATTATGGAAAAATCAGATGTTTATGCTGCCACAGACAGAAAGAGTAAATTCTATCGCAACTGTAATCGTTCTTGACACTTCTCAAATTGTCCTTCTGTTGAATGTCACAAATGTCAACAGAAAGGTCACATTAACTACAATTATCTACAAGTGTTCTGCCATTACTGCAAGCTCTCGGGACATTTTATTACAGCTTGTCCTACTCGCCCACCACGTCTTGCTCACTTCGAGCATCATTTTCATCCCAACTTCTCCAAGAATGTGCCTGCTTCTACTGCTACTGAATCTACCACCTCTGTTCCTCTCAACCCGTCTTCTGTCTCTCTCTCTGATATTGCATCTGTTCTTCAGCATCTTCTCTCCCATTCTGGTAATACTCCTGCTGCTTTTTTGACTCCTCCAGGTAATTCTAAATGGTATTTTGACTCGGATTGCTTTAATCACATGCTCTGTTGCGTAATCTTTTTTCATCTCTATCTACCACTACAAATGCACCTCCTGTCAATACTGCTAATGGTTCTCTTTTGCACGCAACACACAAGGGTTTAATCTTCCAGTTGACTCTTGATCTCCCTGATACTTATTATATTCCCAAATTGAACTTTAATCTTATTTCTGTTGGTTAACTTGTTGATCTGGGTTTTGAGTGGTTGTCGTATATAGGATCATCGGATGGGACAAATCATCGGGACTGGACGTAAGGTCCAAAGGTTGTTTGAACTCGAGAATCTTCATATTCCTCCTGTGCTAAATCTCTGTGCTGCTTCTTCTCCATCTACCCTTCACTTATGGCATCAACGTCTTACTCATAGCTCCTTAGGAAAATTGCATCCTCTTGTAGCTCAGGATGCTTCGGGTAAGGTTTCTAATGAGTCTTTTGATTGCATTTCTTGTCAAACTGTTAAACAACCTGCTTTGTCTTTTCACAATAATTTCTCTCTTGCTTGCTCTCCTTTTGATCTTATCTACTCTGATGTTTGGGGCCCCGCTCTCACCGCTTCTATGGGAGTTGTTCGATATTTTATCATTTTCATTGATGATTATTCACGCTTTACTTGGGTTTATTTGATGACTAATCACCATGAGTTACCTCAGATTTATATTAGTTTTGCCACTATGATTAAAACTCAATTTTCCAAGGTCATTAAGGTTTTTCG
Source organism: Arachis duranensis (assembly GCF_000817695.3). Classification (NCBI taxonomy): domain Eukaryota; kingdom Viridiplantae; phylum Streptophyta; class Magnoliopsida; order Fabales; family Fabaceae; genus Arachis; species Arachis duranensis. Next base: position 14,168,588 of record NC_029779.3, read on the forward strand.
ACGACATAATGCTATAGAATATCGTAATTCCAAACTTTTAACTTTTCTTGCAGAACAAGGTACTTTGTCTGAGTTTTCTTGTCCTGGTACGTCTCAATAAAATGGACGAGCTAAACGCAAACGCCGTCACATTCTTGACTCTGTTCGTGCAATGCTTCTTTCTTCTTCGTGTCCTGAGCGTACTTGGGGTGAAGCCGTTCTTACTGTTGTTCATATTATTAATAGACTTTCTTCTTCTGTTCTTGGTAATGTTACTCCCTTTGAGTGTCTCTTTTATGCCCCTCCAGATTATAGTTCTCTTCGAGTTTTTTGTTGTATCTGTTTTGTTCTTCTTCAGCCTCATGAACATAGTAAACTTGAACCTCGGGCTCGTATGCGTTGTTTCCTTGGTTATGGCACTGAACACAAGGGTTATCGTTGTTGGGATCCACTCTTTAAACGTATTCATATATCTCGTCGTGTTGTCTTCTGGGAGCATCACATGTTTTCTTGGTTCTCCACCTTTGAGTCAATTCCTCCTACCCAGTCTCCTTTTTTCACTAACCTCAATGTTGATATTTTTTCTAGTGATGATTTTACAGGTTCTATTTTGAGTCACCCTCTACAGCCTCCTGTTCTTTCGCCTTCTCTATCTCCCGATGATTCCAGACTAGACGACGATCCTGCTCTTACCGTCATTCCTCCTCCTTCCACTCATTCTTCTATGGTGAGAAATCCACCTCCTCATATTCTTGATTATCATTGTTTTTCTACTATTATTCATCAACATGAACCTAAGTCATTCAGAGAGGCCTTCACAAATCCGAATTGGCAACAAGCAATGCAGGAAGAAATACAGGCACTCAAAAAAGCACACACTTGGGATTTGGTTGATCTTCCTTCTAATCAGGAAGTTGTGGGAAGTAGATGGGTATACAAGATCAAGACTCGCTCTAATAGTTCTATTGACCGTTATAAGGCACGATTGGTTACTCAAGGTTGTACACAAGAGTATAGTATTGATTATGAAAAAACTTTTGCTCCTGTTTCTCGTCTCACATTTGTTCGAGCTCTTCTTGCCATTGCTGCGGTAAAAAAATGGTCTCTCAGTCAAATGGACGTGAAGAATGCATTTTTAATGGGGATTTGAAAAAGATGGTCTATATGAAATCCCCTCTGGGGTATCATTGTCCTTCTAGCAAAGTTTGTCTCCTTCGCAAGGCATTTTACGGTCTTAAGCAAGCTCCTCGTGAATTGTTTGACAAATTCAGCACCACTATATGCAATCTCGGTTTCACTTACAGCCCTCATGAGAATGCTCTCTTTATTCGTAAAAGTGAACGTGGAGTTGTTCTTCTGCTTTTGTATGTTGATGACATGATCATTACTCGAGATGATGTTGATGGTATCTCTGATCTTAAAGCCTCCCTTCACCGTATTTTTGAGATGAAAGATCTTGGTTCTCTCAATTATTTTCTTGGTCTCGAAGTCATATCCACAGATGATGGTATCTATCTCTCTCAAGCTAAGTATGCTTCGGGTCTTTTTTATCGAGCCGGTATTACAGATAGTCGCACTGAATCTACTCCTCTTGAGTCTAATGTTCGTTTTACTCACTGTTTTGGATAATCCTACTCTTTATCGACAGTTAGTTGGAGGACTAGTCTACTTAACTGTCACCAGACCAGACATTGCCTATCCGGTTCATGTTCTTATCCAGTTCTTGTCAGTTCGTCGTACTACTCACTATGCGGCAGTTCTTTGCGTTCTTCGCTACATCAAAGGCATCCTATTTCACGGCCTTTATTTTTCTGCCCATTCATCTTTATCCTTTCAGGCGTACTCAGATGCTGATTGGGCTGGTGATCCCACTGATCGTCGTTCTACTACTGGTTATTGTTTGTTTCTTAGCGACTCTCTCATTTTCTGGCGAGTTAAGAAGCAGACGTTCACTGCTCGGTCAAGCTCGAAAGCTGAATATCGTGCTGTTGCTGACACCACTGCTGAAATTGTCTCGATTCGTTGGCTTCTCGAAGACTTAGGTGCACCACAATCGTCCCCAACTGATGTTTTTTGTGACAACCGCAGTGCTATTCAGATTGCCCATAATAATGTGTTTCATGAACACACCAAACGCATTGAGATTGATTATTACTTTGTTCGGCAACGCATCTTTATTAATGTTATTCGTCTCATCGTTGTTGAACACACCAAACGAATTTATATTTTTAATACTCTCTAAACTTTCATTGTACACATTGTATAAATATTTTATTGACTCTTTATACTTTTTTAAATAAAAAATAGTTATTTATTCTAAAATAAAATTACATTTAAAATATCAAATTTTAATAATTTAATCTGGTATTAGAAAAATGAGAATAATAAAAAACATTTGTGTATGAGCAATCCTTGTGGTCCTTCCAAGCTATATTTGTAGTCTATGCCTAAGCTAATTAAGAACATGATATGATGGGTTCCTTTCCTATATGATGGATGATGATTTCTTGATGGTGAGAGGCCGTTGGATCCATCCAACCTACGTAACAATTTGAAGAATCATAACCCCTTTTTTGTCAACCTTTTTATCTCTGCCGATATTGTTGGGTTATTGTCCGATGTTTGTTGGTGTTTTCGTCATCTATACATATGTTGTTTTCTCGTTTCCGATAAATGTTTTTCTTTCCCCCCCACTTCTAATAATTACATGAGAGATAGAAAAGGCTCTTTTAGCATGCATCAAAATTTAGATATTAATTTTGAAAAGTAATCATTTTGTCAACTAGTATTTTCTAGCTAGGATATATAAAGTACAGTGTCACATGCATGTTGTAAGAGAATTGCAGATAGTTAATTGTAATAAAAATTAATATAAAAAATGGTTAATAAACTTGTCATTGCATGGCTTCTCATGTTGGAAATTTTGCTAATCATCGATCATATGTTCAATTATGTTGCGTACATTATTATACACGTAGAATAATACACAATACTCATATTTCTCTTATAGTGGAACCAAGCACATATATGTATTTTTCTTGTGAAAAGCATACTTTTTAAGTTAAACATAGCACTTGTCATGTAGCATTATTATATACAAAGATACATCCAAAAATTGTTTTTATATTAATATTGAATTAATAAAGGGCAAACGTAAGGTATGTTATTTGTCTTGTCTTTTTGTAACTTTTTCCCCTGAATCCCTACCACATAGAATCTCTTCCATAACAGCCACTAACACCATAACAATTAACACACACTTTCATTGGTTCATTCATTCATTCATTTTCACTGTCCTCTTTCTCACCATCCTCACATGATTGAAATTTAATGCTCACAAACAGAGCCCAGCCACTTCCCTCTTCTCTCTCTTCTTCTCTCCACATAAACACTACCATCACTCCATAACCACCATTTTCATTATCATTGCTCTCACTCTTTCACATGGCTTCTTCTTCTTTTTCATTCTTCTCGTTTTTAATAACATTCACTTTTCTTCTACTTGCTAACCTCAGCACTGTTGCATATGCAGTGGCTAATCAAACTAGAGAAACGCCGCCGCCGCCACCGCCACCACCGCCGCCGGATTCCCAAAGAACTTCATCCGCCTTCAAACCAGGCATGGCGGTGGTAGTTGGCATATTAACCACCATGTTCTCTCTCACCTTCCTCCTCCTCCTCTACATCAAGCACTGCAACGGCGGCGCCACCGACTCCACCGGAGCTACCGGAACCCGCTACAATTACACCTCACGCGCGGCAACGTTCGCTGGAAGAAAAAACTCCGGCATCGACCGTTCCATAGTGGAATCGCTTCCAATCTTCAGATTCGGGTCCCTCCGAGGACAAAAAGAAGGACTCGATTGCGCGATTTGTCTCGCAAAATTCGAGTCCTCTGAGGTCCTCCGGCTCCTCCCGAAATGCAAGCACGCGTTCCACGTGGAGTGCGTGGACACGTGGCTTGACGCGCACTCCACGTGTCCTTTGTGCCGGCATCGAGTGGATCCGGAGGACATTCTTCTGGTGGAAGACAACAATGCAGCCGCACCGGTGCACCCTCAGAGCGAGAACGAAGCGTGTTCGGAGAGGTACGAAACACGGCGAGTCTCCGGAAGGCATTCGTGGGTTGGTGAGAAAGAAGGAGGGTTCTTGGAGATCATTGTTGAGAACGAGAACGAAACAGAACGACGAAACGCAGCGCCAACGTCGTCGTTTAGGAGGTCGCTTGATAGTGCCACGTGTGCAACGACATCGAAATCGAATAATAATAATAATAACAAGAAGTGGTTAATGCGTCCAAGAAAAGACGGGATGCTGTTGGTGAAAACGACGACGCATCAGGAAGCGGAGAAAGAGAAAGAAAGGAGGAGCACCGGTGCGGAACGGAGGTTGGAGCACAGGATAATTGTCTCTCCTACCCCTAAACAATGCGGTTACGATTATAATGGTTTGTTGCGAGGGCAGTTACAACGGTGGAGCGATGTTCAGCCGTCGGATCTACTTTACCTGACATCGGAGATGATAATAAGTAAGCATAATAACGGTAGTGGTGCTGAAATCGGGGGCAATTTGGTAATTAACACGAGGAGTATGTCTGAGATAACGGGATTGAGCAGGTTTGTGAGGAACGGTAACGGTAACGGTAGTAACAGGGAAGAAGAACAAGGAGGAGGAAGAAGAAGAGAAGAGGGGGTTGTTACGAGGTGGCTGGGATGGATATCAAGGACGCAGACACAGCCAGCTGTACGGTAGGGATGTTGTTATTAGCAGACACGGCCTTCAGATCTGAACGGATGAGAGAGAAGGTGATGTGTTTTTGTGGTTTTTTTTTCTGACTCTGACTCACTAAAGTACTTGTGGTACTGTTTACTGAACTTGGTGACTGCTACCATATGCATTTGTATCTTAGCGCAGGAATAAGCTTATTTTTCTTTTCTCGATTTTTAATTTGAGAACAAAACAATAGTATTATAGTAGTACATTATTATTATGTAAAAGAAAAGAAAAGAAAAAGAAAATTGACCCTGATTTGTTCAAATTCAAAGCTGTGTTAAATTTGAGAGATTTGTTGTTGGAGTAGGGTTGAAGGAAGGGAGGAATTGCATTGGTGAGTGGGAGAAAAGAGAAAAATGGAGAGGGAAGCATTAATAGGGATTAGGGATAGGGCGTAGTTGAGTAACGAGTAGAGTGTAGAGAGAGGTAGGGGTGGGGAAGAGTGAAGGGTATAATTAAGAAAAGCACGTGGATGGAAGGGACATGATCCTGAACCAAGGACGCAAATGTTATGCTCTTGTCCTTTGTAGTTTCTCGATTAATTATTTTTCTCACTATTATTTATTGAATTTAAATATTTTAAAATTAAATTATAGTAAAATAATAAAATAAAAAAAGTATAAGGAGTCAATGGAGTATCTGTACGATGGGAGTTTAGAGATGTTTACTAGTACTCGGATGGTTATTCTAAATATTATGGGTGTATTGTGTTTGAGAAATTAATAATATTTTATTCTAGATGTTTATTTTTTATATCATATTGAGTTAAATAAATAGCTCATTGTACACATTGTATAAATACTCTATTGGTTTTCTAACGGAATTCAAATAAAAAATTAATTATTGTTAGATTTATAATTTTTATTATTTTAATTTAATACTAATTATTTTTTATTTTATTATTTTACTAATTTTTTTTATATAAAAGATCTTGATCTTTCGAAAACAAATTTTATTCTATTGAAATTAGTATCTTTAAGTGTTATGAGCCATTAAAGTATTATATGACTTATATCTGAATGTGAAATAATTTGCGAGTGTAAATGGAATTATTCGATCTAATGCAAAAAACAGACAATCCAATTTAAAAAAGATTGAAATCAAACTCTCTAATTTGTATTAAAATAAAATTTAAAATCTTTAATGTTTAAATCAGATTATCCGATTTGAATGTGATGAATTTAAAAAATTTAAAATATGCAAGTCGGACCTGATTTTATGAAAAAACAAAATTTTTGATCTAATATATCTATCATTCTCTCCTTTCCATGTCATAAGAAAAAAAATTAGCTCTTGATCCCCTTTCCTTAAGAGGAACTTGATCCATTATTTTTATTATATCTCGCTGCCCTCTGTATGTTTTAATGTGTATAATCATGGGTGATGATCACGGAAGCAAGAGACATGCATCAATTTTTGTTTTCTCCTTTTAAGGATTTTTGTTTTGTAAAAGGAATATCAAAGAGGTTCTTTTTAATTGTCATTTTTTTAAGGATAATTTGTTAAATTGTGGTGTTCACATGTGGAATATATTTTGAATACAATACATATAAATATTCGTTTGATACTTTTATTTAGAAATGACAATATGTAAGATATGATAGAGTTTGAATTTAACTCTAATCCTACTTTCTACCTATGAGTTGAATTTGTTACTAAAATTTAATTCTACCTTATTTACGGGTTGAGAATAACTCAACTCTAACTCTATTTGCGGTCAATCTACAGATATCCGACTCTACTTATGAGTATCTGGCTCTATCTGTAAATTCTCACAAATATACAATATTATTATATAATATAATGAATATACAAATTAAAAATTTAATACAAACAACACAATCATTCGATAAATAACATAATTATCCCATAAAAAATATAACCATCAAATATTCAACTTTATATAAAAGTCTTTGTTTAAATTAATAACACAAACACAAATAAAATGTTGCGATATAGTGTTGTATTTATATATCATTAAAATAAAATTAATTTTTATATAAACAAAGATGTTAATTATTAATTGACGATCTTGGTTCAATGATAAATTTTTTGCATCAAGTGAGAGGTGCTTGGTTCAACACCCACCTATAACATATTTGTATAACATATACATATATATGATGCAGATTAGTTGTGTAGGATTGAGACTCAACCCACACCATATCCGATCCGCGTTTAAATCCGCGGGTAGGGTGCATGTTGACACTGCCCAAAACTGAAATTCACTAATTTTTACAAAAGTGAAATAGTAAGAATGAAAGATACAAGATAATAACTAAGTCCCTAACTTTTCCCCTTCTACTATCTTTGCCTCCACACCCATTCAACCCCTCTTCGTCACTGTCGGTTTGCCACCACCTCTGGTCTCGCCGTCGAACGGGTGATCGTGGTCAATCTCCACACTTCCGGTTGTCGCTATTGTGGGTTCACTCTCAATCTCAGTATCTTCTCCACACCTCGTCGCCGCCGTGGCTGTTCGTCGTCATCCTCGTCACTCTCAATCTCAACTTATGCTGCTCGTTACTGTGGGTATTCGTTGTCGCTTTCTACTCTTCTGTGTTCACTGTCGTGGGTGTTTGTCACCGCTCCTTGCTCACCCATGCTCGCTACTGTGTTCATCACCTCTCCGGTCGCCATTTGCCTCCTCTATTCAAGTAAAAGAGAATTTTTATTTTTTCATCATCCAAAATTTAGTTTTGTACTTCTCTTTGATTTTGAGCTTTTTTTTATTTTATTTTCGCTTTATGATTTTTCTTAATTCTATTTTTGCTCTGTGATTCTCTTCGATTCTATTTTATTTTATGCATCTCTTTAATTCAAATTATTGATTTATCATTTATGTATTAATTGTTGAGTTAGATCTCTGCTATTTTGTATCATCAATTTTAATATTTTACATTTGATTAGTAATTATATTGTTTAGTTGTTGTTTTATACCAAAAAAAAAAAGTAGATTGCACAAAAGTAACTTTCGTTCTTAAATTATGGTAGAAATGTGAGAGATGAGTAAAAAATGTTAAAAACAATTCAAAAGTTAAGAAAATGTAAATAAGTCATAAGAATTTAAGATTTTATCTTTTAAATATTTATACATTTTAGAATAAATACATATCATACGATTGTTTTTTAAAAATAGTTATTAATTTAATATTAATAAATATATTATTTATATATGCATATTTTATTTTGTGTCGGATAATTTTTTAAAATTAGTACGTCATTATATTTCATGTCATATTGTATCTTATATCTATATTTGTATTCGTATTTGTGCTTCATAGATATATTAAATTCCAAGCACAATACTATAACTAGCTAAAATTTTTAGATATAGATAATTTTAATGTGAAATATAATAATATTTAATTATTTTAATATTTTATATTGTTATAATAGTAATATAAAATATTACTGACGTTTTATAAAAAATATTATTTTAATCATATCAAGATAAAACATCATTAATACTTTGTAAATACCCATAACAATATATAATATATATAGATTAGATCATCTTTAAAAATTATACACTTATAAATTATAATCCAATATATAAAAATAAAAGTTCTACTATAAGTCTATAACCACTACGTTGAATATATGCATTAATGATTTAGCTTAAAGTTGATCTTTTTTGTCTTTTTGGTTGTCATTTTTTTTTTCTAATAATACCTCTTTTTTAACTTTTTGCTGATAAACAGGCATTTTAATATATTAAAATTAAATTTATATGATGATTGCAGTAAAAAATATTATACTATGACCGAAATCAAATCTAAGCCGCTCTAATCGTAGCACATCGCAAAGAAATTAAGATATAAATAAAGTATTATGAAATATAAACTTTAATACAAAATTATTAATGGTGTTATATATAATAATTTTATTAATTAATTTTAATAAAATTAATTCAAATTTAACAAGAAAAAACACTCACATATAATATATGTACGTTCTTCTTTATTTTTACATTATTTTTGTACTCAGTAGTTTAATTTTACTGAACATATATAAAAGGAGGAGAAGAAATTAAAAAAAAATTAAACGAGAGAAAAAGAACGTATAATATAATTTGGTTAAAAAAAATACTAAATCACCTAATATTTAAAAAAATTTTATACGGTCGTTCAATTAATTTCAGCGATTTAAATAAGTTTCTAAATAATATATTTAAAAATTAATTATTTTTATTATTTATGTAATAATATATGATTATTCTTTGTATAAAACAAAAAATCTAAATTTTAACTAATTACATAAAAAAATTATTGTCTTATTTAAAGAACTAAAATTAATTGTTTATTTATATATTAATTTCATAATAATTAGATGTGATAGCAGCTCTTCCAATGATAATAATGATGATCTAAATGAATAAGTAATTTTAATCATTCAAATAATATTTCTAAAAATAATATAAAAATAATGAGTAGGAAAAGTGAAAAACTAACCAAGAACGAAAGGAACTTCCACTTAGAAAAGTTAAAAAGAGAAAGTAAAAATAATTATTTATTAAATTCATTAATATTTGTAGTGTTTATTTTATATTTTTGTTAAAGATATAATTATTTATATTATTTTTTTATAAAGTTAAATTTTTTAGATGTGTAA
>NC_029779.3:14177965-14196182 GCF_000817695.3 Arachis duranensis
ATATCAAAAAAATTTAGAATTTAATTTTTGATAAATTTTAAAAATAAAAATATAAAACAAATAAAATAAATAAAATAAATAAAATAAAAAATATAATTATTTATATTGTGTTTTTTTATTAATTTAAATTTTTAAAATGAATGATGTCATTTCTAAAGTATCAATATTAAATAATGTTAAAAAAAAAGGTAATACATTCTTCCTACCATCAATTTTTTTTTAATTTATCCTGTTTAACTTTAAAATTGTTCTATGAAAAAAAAAAAGGTACTTTTTTCCCTTGTTATGCGGAGTAGCTATGACTATGAGACGGCCGATCTTGAAAAATGAAAAAAAAGCGGTGGCTGTCTGCTTGTTAATTTTATTTTATTTTATTAAAATAATAACTTTTATTGGCAATGATTCCAATATTATCTGTAAATTAGTGGATAAATCAATTGTATACGCATTTAACACACACTAATTTTTTTAAAATATATCTGTATTTTTGGTGACTTTTTATAAAATGTATTTAATTGTTCATATCGTGACCTAATAAATTAAAGTCAGGTCTAATAAAGATTGTCAGTCTAATTTAAGAAAAGGATCTCCTCTCTTATCTGATTTTTATAAAGAGGTCGGACACTGCAAAAGAGTCTAACTTTACTTGTCCAAATAGGTAACTGCCTCCAAAAAACTCTCTTACAATCTCTATCTCCCTTAAAAGATAGATGCCAACGAACTCTCAAGATAAAGGAAATTGTTATTCATCAATAAAGATGGAACTACTCCAAACAAAAGTGGTTATCGACTCAACTATAAATACACTAACACCCTTCACGTATAATTTAAGTTCCAATTTACTAAAAACCTGCCTAAATCCTTGTTGAATTAAGCATCAGAGTCTCTTGTATGTACCACCCCCACCTCCTCACGAGGAACTCGGATAGGTGGCACCTCGACATCAACAAGTCGGATGCTACCATACAAAGGGATCTGGACCTCACGTTCAGGTCCAAATCGACATTTTAGGTAACTCTCGGAACATTGGCAGTGTTGCCGGGGGCCTGGGACTTAACCCCTAATTATGGCGGACCACCAGTATGAAGATGGGCATATAACATCCGAGACTAAGCCTGAGCCCTAAATAGAGGATCATGCCATTATACTTCCTCCACCATCACAAACGCATGTTCCTCATGGAGAAGGTGCATCGAGAAATCCTCAACCTAGGCGATCCAATCAGAGGTCCACCCACCTGCAGAGGAAGACCCTTTGCAAACAACGGAGTTGCTAGAGTTGTTTCATGGTCAGCGAGAACGACTAGAACAGCTCGAGCACGAAGCCGAGCGACAACGGGAAGAAGAACGGGAACTACGGAGAGAGGTGAGACGACAGGGAAAATTGGAGAAAAAGCTCTTAAAGTTAAAGGCCGACCTTCGAAACCGAAACAACCGAGTTGATCGGGAGGAAAGCCCCTAGGCGGAGATGACCCATTCATAGAAGTGATCATGCGAGCTAAAGTTCTTAGGAACTTCAAAACTCCCAACATAGATCTCTATGACGGAATGACTGACCCAAGATATTATCTCAGCAACTTTAAAAGTTAGATGTACCTGGCCAACGCATCTGATGCCAACCGCTACAAAGTCTTCCCAACCACTTTAACCAAAATTGCAATGAAGTGGTTTGATAACTTACCCTCATATCGGTAACTGGCTTCGATGACCTGGCGAAGAAGTTTCTGACCAGGTTCTCTATCCAAAAGAATAAAGTGAAGCACACCCTGAGCTTCTTAGGAGTTAAGCAAGAGGTCAGACAAACTCTCCGAGACTACATGAAAAGGTTTAATAAATCATGTTTGGAGGTTCAAAATCTGCCCACTGAAGCTGTGATCATAAGGCTAGTCAATGGCCTCAGAGAAGGGCCATTCTCTCAGTCCATATCCAAGCGACGCGCGGTTTTCCTGAATGAAGTCCAAGAAAGGGCAGAAAAATACATCAACATGGAGAAAATTTTTTTACTAAGGAAACCTTTCCCATGACCAAACTTGCCCTATCAAACTCGAAAAAAGGAAAAGGAACCCAAGAAGAAAGAAGAGCAAAACCCGAAGATACCACAATTACACTCTCCTCCGAGTCTCTCTAGTGGATGTTTACAGAGAGATATGTCACATAGAGAAGTTTTCACCTCCTTGTCCGATCAAACATAAAAAGGCATACAGCTGGACAGAATACTGTGAGTACTACAAACTCTATGGACATTCCACCAATGACTGCTATGACCTGAAGAATGTCATATAAAAGTTGGCCAGAGAAGGCCAGCTAAATAGATACTTAGCTGAAAGGTCAGATGATCCGAGGAAGAGAAGGAGGAAGGAGGAAGGAGGATGGCAAGAACATCCACCTCAGACCCCGGAACGATACATACAAATGATCAATGGAGGATTCGCTGGAGGAGGAACAACGCAATCGTCACAGAAAAGGCACCTGATAGAAGTGTACCAAGTCGGAAAAGATAGTAGACTACCTGACTTGCCCACTATCTCGTTCATTAAAGAAGATGCTCAAAGGATAACACCTGGGCATGACAACCCCGTGGTGATAACAATGATCCTCGCAAACGCTAACCTCCATAGAACCCTAATAGATCTGGGTTGTTTGGCAGACATCTTGTTCAAACCTCCCTTCGACAAACTCGGGCTAGAAGAAAAGGATCTAATAGCATAACCAGACAGTCTCTTTAGACTAGGAGATACGGAGATCTGACCTTTTGGATACATCTCCTTGTACACTACTTTTGAAAATGGTGCAAGGTCGAAGACATTGAGCATAGATTATACTGTGGTTGACGTCGCTTCGGCCTACAATGCCTTAATAGGTCAGACCACCTTGAACTAACTTACAGCTGTTGTCTCCACATCTCACCTCTATATGAAGTTTCCCACAATGAAAGAAATTGCCACTATTAAGGGGGATCAGAAGCTAGCACGTAAGTGCTATAATGAAAGCCTTAATTTAAAAGGCAGCTCTTTCTTCTTGTTCCTTCAGGTTTTTCTCCAAGTTAGCCCATATATTTGTTGTTTTGCTAGGGTGATCTCCAATTTGTACTTCCTCTATCTTGCCTCCAGGTTGGCTTCTCGACTGGTAGCTCTATCCAAATTTCTAGCTGGATTAGCTCTGAGATCACTTCCCTTATACTCAATTCTCAGAAAAGGGAAGCAATTTGAATGGACCCTAGAATGTGAGCAAGCCTTTCAAGACTTCAAAGCATTCCTGGGACAACCCCCACACTCACCCGACTTGTGGAAAGGGAAGAGCTTGTGCTATACTTGGTAATAGTAGGCCGAGCTATAGCTTTAGCCCTGATTCGAGAAAATGAAAAGGGCAGCAACCTATCTACTTTGTCAGCAAAGCCTTATAGGGACCAGAGTTGAACTATCAAAAGATAAAAAGATCGCTTATGCCCTTATCCTCACATCTTGAAGACTCTGACCTTACTTTCAGGCTCATATCGTCAAAGTTCGTACTAACCAACCAATGAAACATATTTTACAAAAGACGGACCTGGCAGGACAGATGCTACAACGGGTCGTGGAACTGTTCGAGTTCAACCTAAAATATGAAGCTCAGACAATAATTAAGTCACAATATCTTGCTGACTTTGTCACTGAATGCACTGAAAGCCAGGGAGATCCGACTACATGGAGCCTATATGTAGATGGGTCATCCAACAAACCCGGCAATGGGGCTTGTGTGATCTTGGAGAGCGACCAAAGAACTCAGATAGAACTTTCACTAAGATTTGAGTTATCTGCTTCCAATAACCAAGCATAGTATGAGGCCTTACTCGTTGGCTTAAAGTTGGCTAAAGAAGTGGGGACTGAAAGGTTGATAGTGTTTAGTGATTCCCAAATAATCACTTCGTAGATTAACGACACCTATCAAGCCAAAGATCCCACTATGAGGAAGCACTTAGATGAAGTCTGAGATCAGCTGGCACACTTTTTAGAAGTAGAAGTCCGACATATAGCTCGGGAATCAAACGCCCGAGCTGTGCCCTCTCCAAATTAGCCAGCACCAAGCCAGGAAAAATAATAGAAGCCTTATTCAGAAAACCCTACAAGCACCATTAATATCAAAAGGGGAGGACAATTCAGAGGTAATGACCATATCAAATCAAAATTTAGGATGGATGACCCTCATAGTCAATTACCTTAAATTCGATATCCTCCCCAAGGATGAAACAAAGGTCAGAAGACTCGTAAAAGAGATACAAAATTACACATTGGTCCATAATGTCTTATACAAAAGATGAATCTCAATACCCTTCTTGAAGTGCGTTCCGACTCCCCACACACAGGAAGTCCTCGAAGACGTACATAATGGTATATGTGGCAATCACTTAGGAACTAAGTCACTGGCCAAGAAGGTGATCCGAGCTGGATTCTTTTGGCCGACCTTACAAAGGGAAGCAGTCGAGTTCATTAAGAAGTGGCCAACTTGCCAGCAGCATGCCAACTCCATGTTGCACCTCCTGAAGAGCTCATAATTACCTCGCCATGGCCATTTCCAAAATGGGGCTTCGATCTACTCGGACCATTTCCTCAAGCTCCGGAACAAGTCAAATACCTCATAGTATAGATTGGCTATTTCACTAAGTGGATTGAGGCAGAGCCATTAGCAACTATCACCACCCAAAGAAGTTGGAACATCTTGTATAAGAACATCGTCACAAGGTTTAGAGTTCTCTACTCCATCACCACGGACAATGAAACTCAATTTACCGACACGACTTTTAGGAATCTGGTGGCCAATCTCAAGATAAAACACTAGTTCACATTGGTAGAACATCCTCAGGCCAATGGGCAGGCTGAAGCTGCAAACAAAGTCACTTTGGCTGGATTGAAGTGCTGATTACAAGACGTAAATGGGGCTTGGGCTGACGAGCTCCCTCAAGTCTTGTGGGCATATCGGACAACCTCGCACTCCACAACATAAGAGTCACCTTTTCGACTTGCCTACGGAATGGAAGCCATGATCCTCATAGAAATTGCCGAAGAATCACCTCGGGTCATATTCTACAATGAAGGAGCTAACATATAGGCACAAAAAGAAGAGCTTGATATTCTCTCCGAAGTCCGAGAAAGAGCTCGGATTAAGGAGAAATCTCTAAAACAAAGAATGGCCTTAAGGTATAATTAAAAAATGATCAAAAGAAGTTTCACCATCAACGACCTCATCTTGATACGAGATGACATCAGAGTACAAAAATCAGGCGAAGAAAAGCTAGCTGCAAGCTGGAAAGGACCTTACAAGATAGTCGAGGTCTTAGGCAAAGGTTACTACAAAGTGTCCGACCTCCAAGGGCGGAAGCTCCCGAGGTCTTGGCACACATGTAACCTAAGAAAGTACTACAGCTAGGTAGCGAACCTTGTTTCCTGGTGTACTTTTTTTCCCGACCTTAGGATTTTTTCCCTATAAAAGTTTTTTTTCTTGAGGGGGTTTTAACGAGGCACCAAAACAAGGCCTAGGGGTACTCAAGTCTTTAGTACATAAGATTATGTAAAGGAATTTCTTTCTTATCAATAAAATTCCTACTTCTTTCTTCAAAAGGTTTCCTATAAAAAATGCACTAATTTAAGCTCGACAAATTGCAAAAGTCATTGCCCGATCTAAAGTGGTCGGCAAGATAAAGCGACGAGGTACAAATTAGTGTAAAAATTTATAAAAATAATTCGTGAAAACTAACTTCAAAGTCGGGTAAAAACAAAGTGTAGAAATAACTTAAACAAAGTCCAACTATGTGAAGTCAGAACTAGGAAAAGAAACTCATAAATATATTCATTGCTTAACAAGTTTTCTAAGATCCAATCAAGCAAACTATACTCAAATTTCATGGACTTAGCTTTATTCAATAAAAAAGTAGAAATGTTCTTTAAGACACTAGAAAGTAACCTGAATACTACTTTATAACAGTTGTGGAAAAACAACTATAACAAAGTCAAGTGTTCAAAAAGTTACTAACTATTACAAAAGTAAAGTGTCATGAGACTCACAAGATGAGTCATTTCAAATATTCCAAATAAAAACATAAAAGAGCATTCTAAGAAGTAGCCCCAAGTAGAGGGTTAAGATCTTCACCAGTCTCGGCATCGTTAACTTGGATAGGAGGCGTCAGAGGATGTACCGAGTCTGGGACAGTGATGCGTGAACATATTGTCTATCTTTTCCTAGTGAATTTGCACTTAAATTGTTGAGTTTAATTAAGAATTAATTATATTTTAGCCACTATGGATGCTATTTTGAGTCTTGGGTAATTTTATTTATTTCAGGTAGCATTCGGCTAGATTTGATGGAGTTTCCGCAGCACAAGAATCAAAGGAGATGGCTGCAAGGAGCGACGCGTGCGCGTGATCTGGAAGTTTCCACGGCAATGCGTGCGCGTGACTGACGCGCACGCGTTAATTGAAGATTTGCTCAGCGACGCGTCCGCGTGACTGAGGCATCCGCGTGACTTGCGAAGAAGACCAGCGACGCGTACGCGTGACGTGCGCGATCTGCAGAATTTACAAAAATCGGTGACGTAGATTTTGGGCCGCATTTTGAACCAGTTTCCAGCCCAGAAAACACAGATTAGAAGCTGCAGAATGGACAAATCAAGTGGTCTCCACCCATCAGCGGAAGACTTGTTAATTAATTCGAATTTAAATTCAAATCTAATTTTGAGGAAAAGATATTATTTTTATTTTTTTTAGATAATTAGAGAATAATTTATTAGGATTAGTTATAAAGAGGAACTCTGTACATTTAGACAAGGACACATATTGTTACGAGAACTATTATTATTTTTTCCTCTCTGAACCATGAGCAACTAATCCTTCATTGTTAAGGTTAGGAGCTCTATCTATTTGTATGGATTTATTCGTTTGATCTTTCTAATTTTATTTGTGTTTAGATTTATATTTCAATAATTATTTTTGTTCTTTATTTATGAATATTGGGTGGAACAGAAGTATGACCCATGTTCTAATTGAGTTCTTGTAAAACTTGGAAAAGCTCTTTACTTGAACAACGGCTTGAAAACATATTATACTGAATTTTTAATTGTTTGTATTTAACGGGATACGTGATATATAATCCCCTTAATTGTGGATAATTAGGATTCTTTTGGCATATAAAGTAGAAATTAATCATCATTCTTTAATTGGAATTAATTGACCAAGGAATTGGCAATTAACAAATTTTAGAGGAGACTAGGAAGGTCTAAGGAATTAGGGTCTAGTCACATATAGTTTGCCATGAAATTAAATCTTGCATGATTTAAAATAGTTAGTAAGAAAAATAAATTCGGAAAAATAGATAACTCTAAAATCTTAACTGTTTTCTCAAATATTTTATTCCTAACTAATTGCTGCTTGCTTTCTGAAATTCTTAAGTACTGTTTAATGCTCTTTAAATATCTCAAAACCATTTTCTGCTTGCCTAACTAAGCTTATCATTCAATAACTATTGCTTAATCCATCAATTCTCGTGGGATCAACCCTTACTCACGTAAGGTATTACTTGGTACGATCCGGTGCACTTGCCGGTTAGTAAGTGTGGGTTATAAACACCGCACCAGACAGCCGGAATCGGATCAGGAGGCGAGGGAAGACTTTCAGCATTCTTGACCTCGACGTGGACCTCGGGGTTCTGAGGAGGTCGGCTGCCCTGGGAAATCTCATTAGGTTGAGGTTCCTCCCCATCATTAGGGATTAGCACGATCTTCCTATCAACAACGATATTGTCTTGGCTACAAAAAAGATCAAGGTTGGGAGTGTGGACATGGACTTGAGCCTTCAAATTATTGAACATCTCGTCCATCCCCTTAACCACGCGCTCCTGAAAGACGACATGTTTCTCCCGGGCATCTTTTAACTCCCTCCGGAGGTTGATCAGCTCCCCATAGGTCCGAGTATAGCTCTCCCCGGCCCTCTTTTTCACCCCCTCAGCCATTAATTCCGCAACCTCAGCCTTTATTGTCTGAGAACGAGCTTTTTCCAGGTCAAACTTTAGCCTTACATTTTCCTCCTCTAACTCCTCCTTCAAACCCTTTAGCCTTTCCACTTCAACTTGGGAAGAGTCAAGAAAGGCCTGAGTGGCACGGACAGAAGTTTTATTCAGCTCCTTAGCCAGAGTAGTGCTCACCCCCGCCATACAGATACAATTACAGGCCATATGGTTGAGGTGATTTTGAACAGCCACATCATACATGGCTATCTGGCTATGGAGCAAAATATTATTCTCGCTCCAAGTGAAACCGTCAAAATCGTTATTGTTGATACTCGGCTCCCCAGCAGTTTTCTATTTTTTGGGAGGATACTACAAAGGGGCCCATCTCTACCTGCCCAAACAGGTAACTGCCTCCGAAAAGCTCTATGACAATCTCTATCTCCCCTAAAAGATAGATTCCAATGAACTCCCAAGATAAAGGAAACGATTATCAATCAATAAAAATGAAACTACTCCAAACAAAGGTGGTTATCGACTCTACTATAAATACACTGACACCTCACAAGTATAATTTAAGTCCCAATTTACTAAAAATCTGCCTAAAGCCTTTGCTAACTTAAGCATCAGAGTCTCTTGTAGGTATTATTCCGAGGGTAACCTGAAACATTGATTTGGGCCTGAACGTGATGTTCAGGTCCCTTTGAGTGGCAGCTCTGACCTCTTTGGTGCCGAGGTGCCACCTGTCCGAGTTTCTCGTGAGGAGGTGGGGGTGGTACCTGCAAGAGACTCCGATGCTTAAGTTAACAAGGGCTTTAAGCAGGTTTTTAGTAAAGTAGAACGTGAACATACCTGAGAGGTGTCGGTGTATTTATGGTAGAGTGGATAACCACCCTTGTTGGACTAGTTCTATCTTTTCTGATAGATAAGTTTCCCTTTATCTTGAGAGTTTATTGGGATCTACCTTCTAGATGAGGTAGAGATAGTAGGAGAGATTAAAGGTGGCAGTTACTCGTTAAGTCGAGCAGAGCTGGATCTCTACGTCATTGCCCCGACCTCCTTAAGGAGGTCGAATTTATAGTGAAGTCCACCTTATTAGTGGGCTTTTTTGGTCTTCTTGGGCTTAGCTTTTATTTATTGGGTCAGGGTATGAACAGTGCCCCTGCTTGAGTCCGCTTCTTTCATAGATTGGGCTCAAGCATTCATTGGCCTCTGCTGCGGACGTTAGTCCTTTAAGCACGTTGGCCTACCCGATGTGTTTGAAATTTCAAACGTTGGTGGTGTTTTGATGATGCGTGGCAGTTGTTCCTGGGTATCCGCGCCTACTTTAATGGTGCCAAGGAGCCATTTTGACTTGTTTGTCTCTTATAAATAGCGTCTTTTAGCTCTTCTTCTTTTTCTTTCTTGTTTCTGAAAGTCTTTTTCTTTCTTAAAAGTGCCCCTTTGTGTTCTTGATGTCTTTTGAGATTCCTTTGAAGCATTTTCGTTCGTCGCTAGTGAGAAGGGGATCGTTCGTTGTGGTTGCTGTTTTGGACGCGCCGATCTCCTTCTTTTCTTCATCGAGTTTGGTTCTATTTCTTCTCTTCTTGTATTTTATCTTTCCCTGGGTCTACTTGTGTGATTTTATTTGAACTTTCTATTTCGTGGTTCCTTTTGTTCTTTGTTGGAAGGGATTTTGCCTTTTAGCTCTTTTACGTTTTGTGAGAAAAAATGTTTTTGAAAAGATTTCGAGGATGGCTTCTTCTTGACTCCTTTAGAGACCTCTCTTTGATTTTGCTAAAAAGGATATTCTTTTGTATATGATTGTAGCTATATTCCTATTTGATTGTTTCCCTAAATGGCGTTACTTTAATGCCACGAATTTGTATGGGAGAAATACCATTTGACGCTTTGAAAAAGATGTTTTGAAAGAAGTAACACTTTTTTGTTTTCTCTGTTTGTTCGACCTCTTTTGTACGATTTCTAACTTCTCGTAGTAATGGCCTTCTTTACTTTTCGCTTGTAGGTGTAGCATTTATGTCTTTCAAGGTTATTTTGAATATGTCGATTAAGGTTCCGCCTAGTCTTCGGGTTTGGGTAGATAGTGTTATTCTTAGCTGTGTCCCTATGACTGATAGGGAATATTGTGATGAGTTTCGTAGGTACCATAGTATTTGCGAGAATAGGGAGGACAAGAGGAGCTATCTCCTATAACCACCGACCATGAGGAGAGATTGTGTTTCCCCTATAGTGGAATCCAAACAGCCTTTCTTTTATGCCTATGATTGCTTTTTCACTAGGCTAGGTGTCCGACTTCTTTTCACAGATTTTGAGATAGAGGTATTGCAATCTTCAAACCTTGCCCCTTCTCAACTGCACCCGAATTCCTGGGCTTTCATGAAAATATTCCAGCTCCTATGTCGAGAGTTGGATATCCGACCTATGGCTAACGTCTTTTTCTATCTCTTTGTTGCTACCAAATCCTACAGTTCTACCAAGAAGTCAAGATGGATATCCTTTGGAGCTGTTCAAGGTTGGAAGGCTTTTTTCATCTTTGACGACTCTTTTCATGACTTCAAAAATCACTTTTTTAAGGTAAAGAGAGTAGTGAGTGCCCGACCTTTCTTCCTTCCCGATAATCAAGAACCCTTCTTCCCTTTGTACTGGCAAGACACCCTTAATATTTTTAAGCGTGATCTGTCTAATTTAGATTACTTAGAGAGGGGTATTGTAGACTTTATTTTGGGTTCTTGGGGTCAAGATCCCCATTTGGACATGAAGAGATATTTGGTAGATCCTAGCCTTCTGAAGTCGGATCTTGGTAGTTCTCCTTCCCTTGCTTATTGAATTCTTCTTTTTTTTAGATGTTGATCTTGATCTCATCTTGTTTTAGTTTTCAGAAAGTGTGGCTCCGAAGTCAAGTATGAAATATCTGCGAAACACCAAGAAGCCTCTTATTGCCAAGAATCTTCAGCAACAAAAAGAGGCCAGTGCTGGGTCACAGAAAGAGATCGGGACTGGATCATCCATCCAATCTTCTCCGAGGAAAAAGTCGGGGCCGGGTCTTGCCATTCAGAAGGTCATCATCCCCACTCCACTATCCAAGCCTATACCTTCTGAGCCTTCCCATAAATCCCCTTCTTCTTCTGAATCCCTCTTTAAGAAGCAGAAGGTAGATGACGAGGAAAGTATCTATTCGAGCCGCTTTGACGCCTTGACCTGGGGTGAGAAAAATGTGCTCCCTTATCATCATCTGAGCACGGATGATATTGCCATCCAGAACCATCTTCAGCACTTAGCCCGGGGAGGTCTTTGGATAGTTGAGGTGTGTGCGACCCTTGCTAAAGAGTTGAAGGGTTCCCCTATCCAGGCAACGACAAGGGCTCTGGTGGCTGCCCGGGCTGATGTGGAGAGACTTGATGAGATAAAAAAGGATCTGGAGACTTTAAGATCAGATCTTGAAAGAGCTCAGGAGAGGGCCACTAAGTCGGAAGCTGCGGTTGCCTTGGCCGAGAAGAAGGCCAAGAAGTATCAAGAGAGTTATACCTATGTGTTTGGGGAGAGTCTAACGCTGGAGAAAAAGGTAAAGAGGCTGAAGGTGGAGCTTGAGGAGTCCCAAGAGTTGGATGCTTTAGAGATGGATGAAATGTTCAATAACTTAGAGTCTTAGGTCAGGGTCTTAGCTCCCGACCTTACTCTTTCTCTCTTCAGTGTGAATAATGTTGTGGTGGATAGGAATATAGTTCCCATGCCTGACTCGAATGATGATGAGGAGGTTTTTGTGAACCCAAAGACATCGGACCCTCAGGTCGGTCAAACGTCCACTTCAGAAGTTCAACCTGAAGCAGGTACTATGGAGACCTCTTCGTCGGCTCCTGAGATCATTTCGGCTGTGCCAATTTCCGTGCTTCCTCCCTCTCCTTTGGCTGAGGGAAAAAATGCTACAACGGGCGAGACTCTCAAGCCTCTCATGGGTGAGAAGTCTTGAATCTTATTGCTTTTGGTGTTTGTTTGATAGTCCAACCTGTGGGCCTATAACATTTTTCCTTTATGTAATAGTTGGTAGTTTTTTGGAACACTTTGCTGTTTATTATTATTTGTTGTTTGCAACTTTTGTTAGATAGTGTTCAAAACTCTATAAAAGTATCCTTTTGTTGAATACTTGTGGTAAGGCACGATTGGTTTGACCCTCGAATCATTAGCGGCTTTATTAATTTCCTTTCGTATGCCAACTTTATATAATCGGTCTCAGCGTAAGTTATTTTTACAACTCTTTGAGATCGTTTTGTACGAGTTGTTTGTATAAATTCTTACATTAACTTATACCTCCTCGCTTTATCTTGCCGACAACTTTAGGTCGAGCAATGATTTTTGCAATTTATCGAGCTTAAGTTAATGCGTTTGAAATAGAAAATGTAAAAAGAAACAAACAAGGAATATTTTATTGATGTTTAAGAAATTCCCTTACAGAGCTTTTTGCTAAAGGCTTGGGTGCCCCTAGCCCCTTGTACTGGTGCCTCATTAAAAAACCCTTACTTGTTGGGAAAAAAAGTGCACTTAGGTACAAGGCTTTTTAGCTATAGTACCTTTTTAGGTTATAAGTGTACCAAGACCTCGGGAGCTCCCGTCCTTGGTGGTTGGACACCTTATAGGAACCTTTTCCTAGGACCTCTACTATCTTCTAAGGTCCTTTCCATTTGTAGCTAGCTTTCCTTCACTTGACTTCTGTGTTCCGATGTCGTTTCGAATCAGAATGAAGTCGTTGATGGTGAAGTTTCTATGGATCACCTTTTTATTGTACCTTAGAGCTATCCTTACTTCAGAGCTTCTTCTTTAATTCGAGCTCCTTTTTAGACTTCATGTAAAAGGTCGAGCTCTTCTCTTTGTGGATGTTAGCTCTTTCGTCGTAAAACAAAACTCTAGGTGATTCTTCGGCTACTTCTATAGGATCACTACTTCCGTATCATATGTAAGTCGGAAGGGTGATCCCCCCATTGTGGAATGTGGAGTAGTTTGATATTCCCACAAGACTTAAGGAAGCTCATTCACCCAAGCTCCTTTCGCATCTTACAATCAGCATTTTAACCCTGCCAATATGACTTTGTTGATAGCTTCAGCTTGTCCGTTGGCCTGGGGGTACTCTATGGATATGAACTGGTGTTTTATACACAAGTCAGACACCAAGTTTTTGAAGGTCGAGTCGGTAAATTGAGCTCCATTCTCCGTGGTGATGGAGTGGGAGACCCCAAACCTTGTGACAATATTCTTATACAAGAATTTCTGACTTCTTTGAGCAATGTTGGTTGCCAATGGTTTTGCCTCAATCCATTTAGTAAAGTAGTCAATCCCTATTATGAGGTATTTGACTTGGCCTAGAACTTGAGAGAATGGTCCAAGTAGATCAAGACCCCATTTCACAAATGACCACGGCGAGGTGACGGTAATGAGCTCCTCAGAAGGTGCCATATGAAAATTAGCATGTTTCTGGCAAGACGGGCACGTTTTGACGAACTCAGCCGCCTCCTTTTGCAAGGTCGGCAAAAAAAATCCAGCTCGGATCACTTTTTATAGCTAATAACTGAGCTCCTAGGTGAATTCCGTATACGCCACTATGTACATCCTCGAAGACCTCCTTTGTGCTGGAGGTCGGAATGCATTTTAAGAGGGGTGTTGAGATTCTTCTTTTGTATAGGATATTGTGGACTAGCGTATAGTTTTGTGCCTCTTTTAAGAGCCTTTTAGCCTTTTTTCATCTTTAGGGAGTATATCAAATTTGAGGTAGTTGACTATGGGGGTCATCCACCCTAAATGTTGATTGTATATAGTAAGTACTTCCTCTTCCTTTGATATAGATGGCGTTTGTAGAGTCTCTTGAATAAGACTTCTATTGTTGTCTCCTGACTTGGTGCTGGCTAACTTTGATAAAGTGTCTGCTCGGGCATTAGATTCTCGAGTTATATGTCGGACCTCACTTTCTGAAAAGTGTGTCAATTTTTCTCGTGTCTCCTCCAAGTATTTCTTCCTAGTGAGATCTTTAGCTTAGTAGGTGCCATTAATTTGCGAAGTTATTACTTGTGAATCATTAAAAACTACCACATTTTCTGCCTCCACTTCTTTAGCCAGCTTCAAGCCAGCCATTAGGGCCTCATATTCTGCCTGATTATTAGAAGTAGGGAACTCGAACCTTAAGGATAGTTTTATCCGAGTCCCTTGATCGCTTTCTAGAATAACACCAACCCCGCTTCTGGATTTATTCAATGACCCATATACGTACAGACTCTATGTAGTGGGGTTCCGGGATTTTTAGTGTATTCGGCAGTGAAGTCAGCGAGGTATTATGATTTGACGGCTGTCCGAGCTTCGTATCTTAAGTCGAACTCGGATAGCTCCACCGCCCATTGTAGAATTCTCCCAGCTAAGTCCATCTTTTGTAGGATATTCTTCATCGGTTGATTAGTCCGGACCTTAATGGTGTGGGCTTAGAAGTAAGGTCGAAGTTTCCGAGATGTAAGAACAAGGGCGTAAGCAAACTTCTTTATTTTTTGATAATTCAACTATGCCCCTTATAAGGCTTTGCTGATGAAGTAGATAAGTTATTTATCCTTTTTGTCTTTCTGAATTAGGGCTGAGGCAATAGCCCAACTTCCAACTGATAGGTATAGCACGAGTTCTTCCCCTTTAATAGGTCGGGTAAGAATGGGTGTTTTCCCCAGGAATACTTTGAAGTCTTAGTAAGCTTGTTCGCACTCTGGGGTCCACTCAAATTGCTTCCTTCTCCTTAGGATTGTATAAAGGAGAAGCAACTTCAGAGCTGACCCTGTTAAAAATCTGGATAGAGCGGCCAACCTTCCATTTAGTTGTTGAACCACTTTAACACAAGTCGGGCTCTTCATGTTGAGTATAGCCTGACATTTGTCAGGGTTTTCTTCTATTCCTCTTTGAGTCAGCATAAACCCTAAGAATTTCCCAGCTTCTACTACAAAGGTGCATTTTGAGGGATTTAACCTTATTTCATGCTTTCTTATAGTTGAGAATACTTCTAAGTGGTCAGACAACAATGTTCCGTCCTCTTTGGGCTTAATGAGCATGTCATCCATGTATATCTCCATGAGTTTTTATATGTGAGAGAAAAATACCTTATTCATCAATCATTGGTAGGTAGCTCCCGCATTCTTCAATCTAAAAGGCATTACTATGTAGCAATAGTTTGCCTTTGGAGTTATGAATGAGGTCTTTTCCTGATCCAGCTTATACATCGGGATTTGATTGTATTCCGAGTAGACATCCATAAAGGACAGGTATTTGTAACCTGACGTTGAATCGACCAAGGCATCTATGCTAGGGAGTAGATAAGGATCCTTAGGACAGGCTTTATTGAGGTCGGTATAATCAACACACGTCCTCCACTTTCCGTTCTGCTTTTTTACCAATACAACATTGGCTATCCAAAGCGGATTTTTCACTTCTCTTATAAACCCCGCTTCTAGCAGGGCCTGCACTTGCTCTTCTACGACTTGTGTTCGCTCTGGCCCGAGCTTCCTGCGCTTCTACTGAATAGGTCGGGAACCGGAATATACAGCAAGCTTGTGGCACATCAGGTCAGAATTTATTCCAGGCATGTTGGAAGCTTTCCAGGCAAAGAGGTTAGAGTTTTTTCTCAACAAGTCAATGAGCTGCTTCTTTAGGATTTCTTTCAAGTTTGTCCCTATGCTTGTTGTCTTGTCAGGGTTGTCTCCTATTTGGACCTCTTCAACTTTTCCTTCAAGTTGAGGGTGTAATTCTTCGCGAACTCGAACTCCCCCTAATTCGACAGTATTGACTTTCTTGCCTTCTGAGTTGCCTTTCAGACTAAGGCTCTTATTATAGCACTTTCTGGCTAGCTTTTGGTCTCCTTTAATGGTAGCAACCCCTTCAGACGTAGGAAATTTCATGCAAAGGTGAGGAGTAGAGATGACAGCTGCAAGCCTCTTTAAGGTCGTTCTCCCTATTAGAGCATTGTAGGCTGAGTTTGCATCGACTACAATGTAATCGATGCTTAAGGTTCTCGATCTGGCACCTTTTCCAAAGGTGGTATATAATGGGATATAACCAATAGGTCAGGTAAGGATATCCCCAAGTCCGAACAAACTGTCGGGGTATGATTTTAGGTCTTTTTCTTCCAACCCGAGCATGTCGAAAGCGGGTTTGAACAAGATATTAGCTGAGCTTCCTTGGTCTATCAAGGTGCGATGGAGGTTTATGTTGGCCAAGATCATTGTTATCACCACTGGGTCATCGTGCCCGGGCAGTAGGCCTAGTGTGTCTTCTTTTGTGAAAGAGATGGTGGGTAGGTCGGTCAGTTGGTTATGTTCCCCGACCTGGTATACTTCTTTAAGGTGTCTTTTTCATGAGGATTTTGACACCCCTCCTCCCGTGAACCCTCCATTAATCATATGGATGTGTTGCTCTGGGGTGTGAGGAGGGCATTCTGATTGTCTTCCTTCTTCATCCCTTCTTCTCTTCTTCGGGTCGTCCGGCCTGTCTGCTAGGTATCTGTCAAGTCGGCCTTCTCTGGCCAATTTTTTTATGACATTCTTTAGGTCGTAACATTCATTAGTGGAATGCTCATATAGTTTGTGGTACTCACAATATTCAGTCCAACTTCTAGCTTTCTTATGTTTAATCGAATGAGGAGGTGGAATCTTTTCTTTATGGCATATTTCTCTGTAAACATTGACCAAGGAAACCCTTAGAGGGGTATAGTTGTGATACTTTTGAGGATTTTCTAATTTTGTTCCTCTTTTTTCTTGGGTTCCTTCTCTTTGTCATGAGTTTGATAGTAGGGCAAGTTAGACCGCGAAGGAGGTTCCCTAAGTCGGGAGTTTTCCTCCATGTTGATATACTTTTCAGTCCTCTGTTGAATTTCGTTCAGGGAGGTCGGGTATCTCCTTAGATATTGACTGAGAGAATGACCCTTCTCTAAGGTCGTTGACCAGACCCATAATTATGGCTTCGGTTGGTAGACTCTGAATTTTCAGGCAAGTTTTGTTGAACCTTTGCATATAGTCACAAAGGGTTTTCTAGACCTCCTGCTTTACTCCTAGCAGGCTCAGGGAATGCTTCATTTTGTCTTTCTGGATGGAGAATCTGGTCAAAATTTTTCTTGCCAGGTCATCAAAGCTAGTGACCGACCTGGGGGGCAGGCTATCAAACCATTTCATTGCAGCCTTGGTTAAAGTAGTCGGGAAGGCTTTGCAACGAGTGGTGTCAGAGGCATCGGCCAAGTACATTCTGCTCCTGAAATTACTAAGATGGTGGCTCGGGTCGGACGTTCCATCATAGAGATCCATGTCATGCAATTTGAAGTTCCTAAAAACTTTAGCTTTCATGATTTCTTCTGTGAACAGATCTTGCCCTCCCAAGGAACTTTCATCACGCTCCGCCCGATTATTCCTCCTTTGTATATAAGCTTCCAATTTTTGTAGCTTGTCTTCTAACTCCTTTCATCGCCTTACTTCTTTTTGCAAATCCCGTTCTACTTTCTGTTGTATTCAGCCTCGTATTCGAGCTTTTGTAGTCAATCCCCTTGGCCATGAACGAGATCCAGGATCTCGGTCGCATGAGGTTGGTCCTTAGCCTCAGGATGGTGGACCTCGGACTGGATCCTCCTTGTTTGAGAATTCCCTGAGGTCCCTTCCCCGTGGGGCCCATGGTGTGGTGGTGGAGGCGGAAGTAAGAGGACTTGGTCTTCTAGCTCAGATTCAGATGTCGTATAGCCATCTCTGCGCTCATGGTCCGCTGATGAGCGGATAATTTGTACGCTTTTTGGCATTGTTTTTAGTATGTTTTTAGTATGATCTAGTTAGTTTTTAGTATATTTTTATTAGTTTTTAGTTAAAATTCACTTTTCTGGACTTTACTATGAGTTTGTGTGTTTTTCTGTGATTTCAGGTATTTTCTGGCTGAAATTGAGGGACCTTAGCAAAAATCTGATTCAGAGACTAAAAATCTGATTCTGACCTCCCTGCACTCGAAGTGAATTTTCTGGAGCTACAGAAGCCCAATTGGCGCGCTCTCAACGGCGTTGGAAAGTAGACGTCCTGGGCTTTCCATCAATATATGATAGTCCATACTTTGCCCAAGATTTGATGGCCCAAACCGGCGTTCAAAATCACCCTCAGAATTCCCAGCGTTAAACGCCGGAACTAGCACCAAAGTGGGAGTTAAACACCCAAACTGGCACAAAAGCTGGCGTTTAACTCCAAGAAGAGTCTCTACACGAAAATGCT